>NW_026623549.1:582164-657261 GCF_030028575.1 Malurus melanocephalus
AGCGCCGGAGCCGAGAGCCGCCACGGGCGGGCGGGGCCCGCCGGACGCACAGGTACCGGGGAGCCCGGGGGTGCGGGGGGCGAGGGCCGTGGGCATTGTCCGGCGCGGGGCCGGGCCGTGCCCTGTGGGCCGCGGGTAGCGCGGCCCGGCCGGTGCCCGCCGCGTTCCGGGCCCGTTTCTCCGCTCGGCGCTGGGAGGGACCGGCCGAGTCCTGCCGGCCTGGGCAGAGGGCAGGTCCGGGATCGCTGCCGCTGCTCCGGGGGTGCCGTGTGGCATAGACAGGCAGCTCGAGGGGAAGGGCACGGCCGGGGCTGCGCTTCCCGTGCGGCAGCGCCCCGGTCCCCGAGCTCCTCAGAGCCTGCCCCGGGAAACGATCAACGTAGAGCCGCGCACGGCTCGGGCCGGAGCGAACCGCAGCGCCCGGGCCGCTCTCGAGCAGGGCAGCGGGGCAGGGCCGGGGCCGGGGCAGCTCCCGCCGRCCACCGCTCTTTGTTGCGGCCTTGGCTGACGGAGTGGCCGGAGGTGCGGAGCCGGCACTGCCTAACGCGGCCTCTCGGGGTCCGGCTCYGAGGCCTCTTCCTACAATTGTTGTTCCTGTTGGAGCTCCGATAGGCCTCCGCAGCAGTAGCTGTGCGTGAGGGCTGCCTGTTTTCTTTGCCCCATAGATAGCTAACACAGTATGTTCTGTAGAATGAGAAAAGTTTTGTCTTTTTTTTTTCCCTGCAAATCCGTGGAATGCTATTGGTACTGAAACTAGAATGTATCCGGTTTTGGTGTTTTTAAAATTTTTTACATTTTAATTTTTGGTGAGGGATCATGTAGGTGCCCAGGATTTATTTAAAACCTATATGCTGTCTTGTGGGAATGGTGTGATTTAATTTGCATGATGAGTCAAAGATTAAATTACATGACCTAGGCTCTTCAGTTTCAGTGAGGCAAATAACAATGCGTGGAAGAACAGTTTCAGTGTAGATCAGAAATGAGGTTTGATTAACATCAAAATGTTGTAAAGTTTTGCCTGCATGTGGGTTTTTTTTAAACTTACCTGTCAGAAACTCTTAATTCAAGACCATTAGCAGTGTGGTTCATCAGTAAGTGTGTCTTCCTTTTTAGCACCTAGAACTCATGTAGTCAAAGGAAATGTAACATCCTGAGCTTGCCACCTTGGTATCGAAGCTTATAAATAATAGATTTTTGCTATTTAAAACACTCTGGGCGTTTAATTAATAGCTATTACCTGTTGATGTGGCACATGCCTTAACTGCAGAGGAAAATAAAAAGGCCACGAAATATTTTATGAAGTAGAATAAGTGTGGTACCTCTTCTGGGCTCAGAAGCAACTTGATTTTTTGTTGTTTTCAGTTGTCCTGTAGAAACTGGAACCTTATCTGATCTGTAAGTGGCATGATGGTGTCTTGGTAGGTTTCTGTCTCTCATGGGCTCACTAATGTAAGAATATTGTATTTCACAGTAGGTTCACGGTTCTCCTGTGGTGTGAGGAGCTACTGGGTCATCCAGCTAGGATAGACTTGGCTTAAATTTATTTCTATTTAATGTGGATCTCAGTGGTAGTGTGATGCCCCTGTCGTTGGGGTTTTCCTTGGTGAGACAGAAATACCTTGGGATAGGAGGAGGTCCTGTTTGGTGGTGTTGGGACCAAGCAGCATAAAGTCTTAGAATGTGAATTTGTACATATGGACTAGCATGCTGCTGAATGTTTCTGAATGCTGATAGCATTGATTTTTTTCTCTTTTCTCTATTTTGACACAGAGTTCTGAAATTTTGATGTGTTCTCCGTGCATTAATGCACGGTTGTAGGTGGGGAATTATAAAACAAGATTAATATTTTTAAAAATGTATGTATTTACAAATAAAGGAGATGAAATAAAAGCAGCAGTTGAGTAATACTTTGTGACAGTATGTCTTTGAGAGATAATTATGCTCTTCGGGTATTATCAAGCCCAGACAAATGTATATTCCCAGTGGGGTGTGATAGTATTAAAACTACACCTCTTGGAATTCCTTGATTGGTTTATTCAGGAGGGAATGGTATCTATTTTGCATTCTATCTTGGAAGCTAATGTAGCTCTTATTAATTAATGGCTGTTGGTTGAATGAAGCTTGACTGCCACCCTGAATGTGCTGCACTTGCTAGGGTTTTTTAGAGCATTTGGTGAATATGAGAATTACTGGCCAGTGTCTTCTATTCTGAATGGTTTCTTAGTTGAATTTTTGCAGATTTTTGACATGAATTGTTTGCAGCCTAATTTTTGTGTGAAATATTTCTGAAAGCTGATAATCTCTGTATGCTCTTTAGAGGCTGTAGATGCTTGCTAAAGTAATGAGTTTTTTTGGTAGAGTTTCAGAAAGGTGCTCTAATAGCGGGTGCTGCTTTGAAGCAGGGGGGAGGAAGAAGCCTRGTGGCCTTTTGAATTCCCTTCTGGCCCTGCTTTTCTGTACTTCTGACACTTTGTGATACGGTTTAATTACAAGAGCAGCTATTAAAATATGATTATCTTTGTCTAATTGGAGGCATCTTGCAGTTACCTATCAAAAATAAGATTTGAATCATCTGCTCCTTCAAAATTAATAGTTCCACAACAGCCTGCAGCTATTTATGTAAATAATGTGCAAAGCAAAAGTACGAGTTGAATATTTTTCAAATACTGTAATTTGTGCATTGTACAGTTGAAWTTTTATATATTTAACTCTCTCTTTGCCCATGTTTTCTTTCAATGCCATGCTTCTGGCACCACGAGGTGCAGAGGTGTGAGCCAGAAGGAAGCTGAATGTCTGCAGTGAGAAGGTGAAACTTTATGCTGAGATCCCTCCCCACCCCCCAAGTGCAAACACAAAGGTTAAATTAGAAGATGAGGCTGTCTTGAATTATTTTAAAGGAGTTGAGCTGGGTTGTTAAATGCACGATGGGAGTACCTAAGGCTTACACTGGTGTCATGTGAGTTTGGTCTTTCTTTAGCCTGAGCAGACTTATGTGCTTTGCTTATTGCACCTTGTGATAAAATAGCACATTCATTTGCCCCTATTTAAATACTCCTTATAAAGGCTTGAATTCAGGATTGAGCCAAACTGGAAGCAACCAAAATTTTGTGTGTTTACAGGAATAACTGTGGTCGTTCCTCAACAGCCTTGGTGGCTTCTTTTTTTTTTCAGACAGTGTTAATTTAGGAAGTAAATTGCTTAGGTTAAATAAACAACTGCAGTTTGCTTTCTAACTCTTTTGGTCTGAGTATTCTAGCTATGCTCGATATAATCAAAAGGCACTACAAAAAGTTCCTGACTGTTGACTTCAAATTTGCTAAAAGGACACAAATATTAAGCCTATCCACAAGGGCATAAAATTCTGGGRGATATTGCTGAATGTTGTAGCTAATCTTTTTGTTTACTGATAATCTGCTACTTGTAGTTAAGTTCTAAGTTCCTTTCTAAAGATCCGTTGGCTCTGTAATCCTTCTCTCCCCGTCAAACACTCAGAGAATTCATCACCAAAAAGTTAAATTTASCAATACAGTTCGAAAATTGGCAAGTTATAATTAGTCAGGAGCTGTAGTATTAGTGTAAGATGTTTTTCTAAGGTCACAAACRTCTTTGGATGAAGATATTTATGAGTTATTACTTAGATGTTAAAAGCACTGGATGTTTTAAAACATTCAGGTATACTGCCAAGTGTGGGAAATGGCTGCATCAGTGAAAAATTACTCTGTGCTGCTTTTGATCCTTGCCCTGTTGTGTATTTTTTTAATCAGTCTTTATTGATAASAAATTGTTTTTTCTTACTGAGAGAATGTAACTATGAGTTTAACTGCAAGATTTGAAACATGAGACTTTAAAATAGCTAAGATAGAACTTGGCTATAAATTAAATTAGAATTAATTTGTCAGCTTTTTGGGGAGTTGAATGTGTGCGACTGTGAGAACAGTACTTATGTTCAGTCACTCATGTGTGAAATGCCTTATCTCCTTTGAAGTTTATCTGTGTTAAAACATAGAAAGAAAAAAATGGAGAAGTGTTTCCAGAAATGCGGAATGTATGATCTTTTTCTGACTGCTAGAGCTGCCCAGACCAATAGTTTGACAAYTGAAGAAATACCTTTCTGAAAAGTTGTCATTTTTTTATTTACTGGCTTTTGAGTAAAGCATGGCAGTGCATAGAAATGRGAAAAAAGAAAGCACAGAGGGTTGTTGAAGATTCTTCTGACACGCCCAGCCTGCTCTTGCATCCAGTCTGTTCGACTTTCTCTGTCATTTTCTCTTTACTTTCCTGGCCRAGAGTACACCTGGGAAGCCTCCCATGGATGGATACGTTTTTTCCAAATATTCATTCAGARCTGCACCAGTTTCTCAGCTCATCTGCTGAGGAGCTCGCTTTGTAAAAAAGTCTGTAGACATGGAGTTAYCGGTGACACCTTGTATGGAGTGGTAGATGTGTGTGCTGATCACACACATTCAGAGCATCCTGCTGCAGTGAGGGCTCTGAGCTCTTCCTCTGGGTAAGYGGTTTCAGGCAKTTTTGCTACAGTTGTAGAAATGAGRCAAAAGTTATTTGTGTCATTRTATTTTAATTTTGACTGTTATGTGAAGTTACTGCTCTGGCAGATGATCTACTCCTTTTAATAGATGTCAGACATTTTTTTGTTTGTTTGATGTATTGTAATGGTTTATAAAATTAACCACTATGTAACATTATGACTTTATTGAATACCATGTATGGACAAAGTATAGGCAAAAGCAAAGTCTGTTCATAGAGGTGTAAAATTTTAGTAAAGACAATGTGGGGGGGTTTATTCTAAGAGACCTTGGTGATGCAAACATGCACTGAGTGTAACATGGTGATGCCTGAGAAGTCTCCCACGTAGTTTATGAATGCATGGTTCTTCTAACCTGTCACACCTGCTATTCAAGTCCTAAGTTTCTTCTGACTGGAGTTTGGTAGTGATGGAGAAACTTCTCAGGAGAATTTAAAGAGATGCCTTGGAGGAGGTCATTTGAGGTACAGTTCTTGATAAAGGCTTTGTATATTAGACAAATGTTGAGAAAGTAAAGTGAATCTCTCAAAAATTAGCAAATACCCAGAATCTCAGTTTGCTTATACTGGTTTGGTACAGAAGGTTTATGTGATTGTTACCAGATAGTTTCATCTCAGTGCACATACATCCTTTGCATGAGCTTGTTTAGTTGCAATGTGTCCTGCTTACTGCATAAAACAGTTCTCAGAAGACAGGAGGATCCAGGTCTTGGGTTCACAGATACTAATGACATTATGTTTCACTGTGTTCTTCAGCAGCATGGTGCTTCTCCCCCATTTTTGCAGGGAATGATGCTTAAGCACAGAGAATTTCCTCCTGAGTGTGTAGTGTGTGTTGTCTGATGGGCCACTTGAGAAACACAGACTTCCCAACTTCTTTCCAGTGACACCCATTTGTGATGTGAAATTCAGTTGCCTAAACATAGACACCTGGTTTTACTTTAGGTACTGCAAGGCACCTGCCCTGGACAGTAGGAGGTTTGTGATTTTGTGGAAGGGCAGTTGGAGACCTGCTGTGCTCTTCCAGTGCATTCACAGCAACATTTGTCATCCAGGCACCTGAACTGTGCTGTGATCTTGGTTGTGAGCCTTGGAATCTCATTTTGTGTTCCCAGAAGAGGATGAACGCTCAGGAGATGACCACCTGTTAGGTTAGGCACYTGTGTTGCCTAATGAGAAAGGAAGATTTGGGATAGAATTGTGCTGCCCAAGGCAGTACTTGGRAGTCTTGTCTGAGGGACCAGGTTTTGCTGTCACCTGCCTTGTTGCCTGCTTTCCAGYTTTAAAAAAGGGAAAGCTCCTATAAAAATTTTGCCCTTTTTTGTAGTCTGGTAGTTTGTCAGTAGAATGAATGAAAGCTTCTCTTAAAAAAGTACAGCTGAGGAAAACTAAAATAATCAAGTTTATTGGAAAACCTTAAATCTTGAAAGAGTTGGATGTTGTACTTGAGGGTTCCAATATGAACCTGAGAAGTTCAGGTTGTCCTAAAAGCAAACACAAGCTCCMGTCAGGAGGTTTTTCAGTCTTTTTCCTTGCATTGCAGGGGTAATGATTGACAGCAAAGACAGCTTCTTGAAAATAGTCTGTTGGCTAAACAAGTGCTGTTCTGGAGGTGATTATTTAGATTTGTAATCTCTAAGAAAAGCATTGGATTGACTCATCAGAATTGACTAACATAGTTCCGTTTTATGTCTGTAATTGACATTGAGCAATATCCAAACTCTGCTAACTCTGTAATAGGGTGGAGCTGGAGTAAACAGTTTTCCTCTTAGGARCTGCATCCATTCACAGATCATTTTGGGCAGAGTCCTGGCATAGCTGTGCTGTCTGACTGGTGTTACCCTTAATTCATGTGTTATGGTGACGGGTTTAACATCGTTAGATCCAGAAGAGCTCTTCATTACAGGGTTATGGAATATTTTCCCRAAATATCACAAAAACTTCAGGGCATTTGTGTGTGATGACAAACTTATGAATGTATTTAAGTTTTAAATTCTGTGAGAGAATTGCACATCAATTTTCTGCATTTTTTTAACCTGGGAAGACCAAACAGCCTTCAATTCCCCAGCCTCTTAATTTTTAGTTTGCTTGTAGTTATTCCTTCCAACATGTATATACTTTTTTTCCTCTCTGAAAGAGAAATTAACTGTTTAATGAGCTTTTATTCTTCTTTGGGAACTTACCTTATATGTGTGTGTAGATATGTAAAAATAAAAATATGCTAACAGCCATAGAGGCCTGGATTTATAGTTTACATCCAACAAAGATGGATTAGTTTGATGCTGACCATGCAAGACTCTTTGCTTCCCTTAGGAATTGCACTGCATAAGGTCTCAGAGTTGCTGGAGTGGAGTCTGAAGAGTAGTTCTGCTCTCCCTTTAGTGCTGGYAGTCAATTGGGTTTGTGCAGGTTGAGGACTTAACAGTATCAARTCTAGGAAGAAATGTCAAATCTGTGTTTCAGAAGTAGCTGTTGTTGAGCTCTTTAACGAACAAGGAGAACAATTGTTGGCCAGAAATACAGAAGCTTTTCTCTGTAAATAGGCTATTTTTAACTTTCAGAATTACTAACAAGCATTGAGAAATGGTAGGAAGTGCAACAGAGGTTTCTACACCTTGTCACTTGTATTCATTATGGTACTCTAACTTKCAGTGTTGCGGATTGATGCCTCTGAGGTTTGTACCAAAACTCRGAAAATCCAGAGTTTGACCAAGTCCCTAAATTAGACAGCCAAGCTAAATTAATTTTAAAAGGACTGTAAAGGGAAAATTAAAATGTATTTTAGGAGTGAAAGGAGATAGTTTGAAAATCCATAAAGTAGTGTCTTCCACACGGTTTAATTTAAATCTTGTTTGACTTAGTAGAGAATAATTATTTTAATAGATTTTAATACATCTGAATTCTGTGAAATCCCATTATTTACTTCTGTTTCTAATGGATGGTTGGTCAGATTCCAAAATTTTCACTGCATGCCTTTTATTTTTGTAATTTTCAGGGAACGTAAAGGTTCCATTACAGTTTATCGGCTGCATMACAAGCGGTGAGGGAGGAAATTCTCCCCCTCTGCTGTGCACTCATGACACCCCACCTGCAGTGTTGCATCCACCTCTGGGGCACCCAGCATAAGATGATGTGGRCCTGCTGGGGAGAGTTCAGAGGAGGCCCCACGATGGTCAGAGGGTGGTGCACATCTCCTGTGAGGACAGGCAGAGAGAGCTGGGGATGTTYATTTGTGGGTGTCACATCCTGGGTAATGCTCAAAGCCACGTTGGATGGGGCTCTGAGCAACCTGGTKTAGTTCCCTTTTAACACAAATCATTCTGTGATTCTGTTGGTATCTTACAGAATTCATGACCAACWGTACATTTTGACTGCAGTCAAAGCTTTAGATTACAGTTTTAAACCAGTCTTGTGAAAGCATAACCTTACTTTCTCCTTAAATTTAGCATAAGTTGATTASTTTTAGTGCTAAAAATAGAACTGCACTATTGATTTTTTTTGAGAATTATGGCTTCCTTTGGCTCACTGTCGCAATTAAAAGAAATCTTCTGGCATAGAAAAGAGGCTTTAAAAAAAAGTTTTTTAATAACTTTGGAGTTTACTGAGAATGTGAATTTTGAATTCTTGATTATTTGATTGGTTGATTTAAGAGCTCTTGTTTGATTGAAGCCTCTTAGTGATATAGAAAGTGATGACATTGTGCTGTTRTAAACTCCTATTTAAGTATTTTTATAATCTCTAATTAAATAAAATTATGTTAAACAGGTACACCAATTAATAATTTTAAGGCTTGTGAGTTTTTTGTTTCATTTTTCTACATAGCCCTAAGGATACTGGCAGGATACTGACATAGCTAAAATAAATAAAAATGCACAGTGTTAGGAGTATAGGTATCAGCTAGAATGCAAGCATTTCCTTCTGAGTTTGGTGGAAATTAGAAGCCCTACTGTCATTCAGAATGTTTTTTCACACATTTTAGATATGATGTGTGACCATTCCTTGGTTAAACTYGTAGAGGTGGAAACCTCTTGTAGTGCTCAAGTTTCTCTAGGTAGCATTGCTCAGTAATTGCATTAGAAGAAAATTGGGATCTCCTATTTTAGTATTGYGAAACATTTCAATAGTTCCGTTTTCCAGTCCAGCTCTTTTTAGCAGATTAGATAAGGGAACTGTCCCTCCGAGGTGCTTCCCACCACTGACCTAAATTAGTCACTTCTTGTTCCAAACCTTGTTTCTCACTTGCTGTCTGTAGGCAGGTATCTCAGCCAGCTCTTCCTTCGTGGGCTTGTCCATGTGTTTGAGGAGAGGTGCTGACTCCTGTATCGGATATAAAAACAGTGCTGGTTTCGGTTACATTTTGTGAACCCTTGGGGCTCTTCTGCCTTGGAGAGTCAAATCTAACAACAGCTATTGTGAGCTGCTTTGATGTCAAATCAGCTGGGAAGGCTTTCTTTTGGAAAGGTATCTTTCTGCTGTGGTATTCCCTCTAGCCTCCTTTTTCTTTAAATGCAAAATTGCTTTTTGAAACTCTTGGTCAACTTGTCTTAGACTAGCAAGCAGGAGCTGTAAGGTATATCTTGTGAGTTTTGGCTGGAATAAATTTAAATGTTAAACTTTATATGAAGACTTTCAACCTGCCTGTCCCGAGGTTGTTATTTTCCTGTATTTGTTACTCTGATGGAAGCAGGGAAGTTTGCTTAGTTAGCATGATGGGCTCTATGTGGAAAGAGAACTCATGTACCCCAAAAAGAGAAAGGCAGATGAAAAGTAGCATGTATCAACATACCTGATAGATCATCACAGACATCTGACACATTGTTTATGTTCTATGTTCATTTAATATACAATAACTTTGAGTAACTGAAACTCTCTAGTGGTGTCAGGAGGGGAAAGGATTTTGACGTGGGTTTCTCAGGAATATCTGGCTTTTCTGAGTGTGTATGCTGAAGTATCCTGCTGTAACATAGATCTTTGGACTGGTGTCTTGTGAGTCATCAGAAGGACGCTTAATTAGGTTGCCATGGGAAGAGCTTGAGCACATTTTAGGAGCAGTCTGGATCATTCCCCCTTTTGATTCCTGTGCTGCAGAGCATTTCATAACATGGAGTTCCTGGGTTAGCTGAAACTCTTCTCCCTCTGCCTCAAAATCTACCAAAGGAAAATACAATGGCATGGTGTTAAATGTTATGACTCTCACCTCATCTCTCCTGAAAGTCTGTGTCTWGGATAGTTCTCCTGACGCTGGGATGCATCATCTCTGCCCTTAAATATATCTTTCTATGYTCTGTGATCTGCCTTGCCCCAAAGGAACACCCCTATCATGGCAGCTGAGATGTGGTGTGGCTTATGTATCAGGAATTGAATCCATTAGTGACTTCGAAGATTTAGAGCAAACATTTGAACTGGCAGAAGAAAGAGAGGTGATTTAGGGGAACTGTGTAAAGGACACGTTTTACAGCCACTTTAGGCATATTGTGATGTTGAAATTATTTTATGTGAAATTTCTGTATTGCCCTGGCTTATTCTTTTCTTGGGAGAATAGAGTGAATTATCCTTTAAGGTCTGGGGGTATTTGCTTGCTTGTTTATTATCTTGGCACTAAATTTGATCATCAGTTCAGTAATGCTTTGTCATTTAGTTGAAAAGGGAATAAAGTTTAATCATAGAATCATTTAATGGTTTGAGTTGAGAAGGACCTTAAAGACTGTCCWGCCTSACTCTCCCTGCCATGGGCAGGGACACCTTTCATAGAMCAGATTGCTCAAAGCCACATCAAGCCTGGCCTTGGGACACCTCCAGGGATGGGGCAGCCACAGCTTCTCTGGGCACCCTGTGCCAGGGCCTCCCCATCTTCATGGGGAAGAATTATTTCCTACTGTCTAATCTAACCCTGACTGTTTCAGTTTGAAGCCATTCTCCCTCGTCAAAAGCCCTTTTCCAGCTCTCTTGTAGCCCCTTTGGGCACTGGAAGTGGCCTTGAGGTCTCCCCAGAGCCTTCTCTTCTCTTGGCTGAACACCCCCAGCTCTCTCTGCGTGTCTCCACTGCAGAGGTGCTTCAGCCCTCTGATCATCTTTATGGCCTCCTCTGGACTCTYTCCAGCAGGTCCATGTTCTTCATTTGCTAGGGGCCCCAGAGCTGGGTGCAGCACTGCAGGTGGGGTCCCACCAGGATGGRCTAGAGGGGCAGAATCCCCTCCCTCACCCTGCTAGCCACACTGCTTGTGATGTGGTCCAGGACATGGAGGGGCTTTCTGGGCTACAGTGCACATTGCCATGTCATGTTGAGCTTCTCATCAGTCACCACGCCAGGTCCTTTTGGCCAGGGATACTCTCAATCCAGTATTTGTGCTCAGGATTGCCCTGTCCCACATGTAGGACCTTGCAGCTGGCCTTGTTGAGCTTCACAAGGTATCMATGGATCCACCTCACACTTGTCCAGACCCCTGTGGATGGCATCCCTTCCCTCTAGTGTGTTGGCTGTACCACACAGCCTGATGTGCTCAGCAAACCTTGCTGAGGTTGTGCTCAATCCAACTAACTGTCCATGTTGCTAACATACATCTCACCAGTGCCAGTCCAGTTGTGACCCCTGAGAAACACCACTCATTGTGGGGGATAATACATTATCAAAGTATGGTCCCTTTCCTGAACTCCTGACAGTTTTATTCAGGCTGGATATCAACCAGCTGCTTCTCATGAGTTAATTTCTTGCAACTACTCTGGTGTCTTGGTGGCAATGAGATGTGTATCTGAGTATCGCAGATGTGTTGTGACCTGTAATGCATTGATTTTTTTTTTCTTTAGTCATTCAAGTGATGCCCATGAACTTAGTTCTTGATCTTGAGTAATCAGTGGAAAAGTTTCTCCTGGCTAGCCTCTGACTCCTGCTCTCTRTGATGTTTTTGCATTTGCCACATTGTCCTTGTTACAGCATACTCGAGAGGAAGCAGGGAGTTTTGTCTGAACATGAGCTGTGTGAAAGTTCTGTACTAAAAGGTACCTCCTCACAGCTAACTTGGGAAAATTGGACACTTGATTGATGTTGTTCTGATGCTGGCTGGCAGTGTGAAGGAAAGAGCTCTCTTTATGAAGGTACTTAACCAGTAAAGCCCTAGCACAGTTGCAGTTATGGTCAGAGGTTGTGTTTTTTACTAATCTAAGCTGCATCTGCACTAGTTGGATTTGCCAGCAGAGCTGTGTCAGTAAACCCTTTGTATTGTCATCAAAACTGTGTTTTAAGTACCAGGGACCATGGCAAAAAAAAAAATAGTGTGACAGAGAATTCATCAGATGGATAATGACCTATGGATCAGCTCAGATATTATCTGTAGTTCAGCTCCTAGTACTACATAGGAGATAATCTAAGGGAAAATGCCCTGAACAACTCTTTTCCTTTACTGAATGAGGATGTAATGAACATAGGGAAAAAATTCCCAGTAATGGCATCATGATTCCCAGTTGTTTGTTGATTGACTTCTCCGGCTTTCTCTGTGATCAGTACATGACTCCCATAGGTTATTTGCCAGGAACTCCCTTTAGTAGAGGAGATCTRTAATCAGTGGATCATGCACCAAATTGTCTTGGTTTCATGTAGCAAGAATCAGTTTGGATTCATGAGAGTTGATTKCCAATAATTTACGTTTTAATCTTTGTCTCACACTACTGAGATCTCACAGTAGAGGTAACATTGGCAGAATTGAGGAGCCAGCTGTGGTCTCAGTCTCTGAGGAGTATGGCCAGCTCTTTGTAGTGCAGCTTGCTGTGCCTGTTGGGTTTGAGTTTCAGTCCTAGTTCTGCCAAGCTGATGCACAAAAGTGAACCTAGAGTCGTTAAGCTATGCTTGATTGCGTGTCATCCCGGCTGGTTTGTAAAGCTTGTGGGACTGAGGTGACCTGTACAGTAGTCTTAACATAAAGAGTCTTTAATTGTGAGCTCCCAGATGGATTATTTTGGAAGGGAAGCCTTCACGCATAGATTGTGTCAAAGCAGAAATGGATGGAGTTTCATTGCATGCTGCCTATGGCAGGGGCCAGTAGTAATCACTGTGGGAAGGGGGATACTCCTTGATACGGCTTCCCTGTTGCTAAGTCAGTGTTTGAGTTGTGTCAAGGTCACTGTTTTACAGCTCATAATCTTAAGGCTTTAATATTGGTCATTCTTTAATTGATCTTATTCTTTTGTAGGTTACGTTTATTAAAGATCTGTTAATCTTCAGGTAAATTAGATGAAGAGCTACATTGTGTTGAACTTCAATAAACTTAGGTTGAGCCTTAGAAGTTTCTAGCAGCCCACATATTATGGTTTCCAAAGAAAGTAAAGAAACCATTGGAAAAATATTGTTGAATTTCTTTAAAGTTAGTTTTAGAAGTAATACTATGCCACAGTTCTTACTGAATTTTTATTTGGGTAAATATTTTATTAATTTTGTGAGGTTTTTCCCTAGCTTTAGTATTTGTGCTACTAGAGAATGGCTTTATTGAGTGTAGATTTTTGTTTGAGAGAATATTCTCTAAAGAGAATTGTGCCTTAGAGGATTGTGGCTGGAGCAATCCCAGACCCATTCTTGCAGTTCAATTGTTCTCAACTTCTGTTCAAAACAAAACGCCCCAAAAGCGCACATGTGCTTCCCTTGTGCTGGTGCTTGGGATTCTCATCCTCCTTCCTTACGTAACCRACTCGTGTCTGAAGTGATCTGTTTTCCCCCTGCCCATCACAACAGCTTTCTGGTTCAGGCTAAATGCTGGAGTTGTGGTGCTCGTGGGATTTCCTGTCCTTCACCTGGGTGGTTTCTCATAGTCAGACAGCCAACTTGAGTTATTGGAATGTKTGAGCTCTAGACCATATTGCATGATGTGAAAAAAATCAGAAATTAAACTGCAATGTCCTTTTGCCTCCACTTTTGCCACTACTTCACTCTCAGAATTGGTCTGTAGATGTATATTAGAAAAGTGGTRCAAAGAAAACCCCTGGAAAAGAATRGGAGTAATATATACCAAGGAATAGAAATAGTTTTAAARGAGACTCTTGCTTTGCATTTTTGCTTCCAAGGGTAGGTACAATGACAYGTACAGAATTGCAGCATTTTTTGTCATGTAACAAATATTCTGGGGTTTGTGATGATGCAGTACGGGCAACGGAGCCAGCAGGGGGTTGTCTGTAATACCAGGTTATGAGAAAATTATTTCAGCTTCTACTTGGGCAGAARTGGGCAGAAGTGGGTCTGACAACTTTTCTTGAAGCTTCAGGTAGGTTCTCTGTTTTTTTATGCAGTGTGCTAGAGGTGGTAGTTGCTTTTTGTGGTGACATTTAGGATTATTATTATTATTTAAAAAATAATACTTAACAAGGACTGGGTGAGGCATTTACATGCCTGTCTGTGTACCATGTTGCAGTGTAGCAGTAAGGTTTGTGGGGAAATGGATGGGTGGGGTAACTCTAAACAGTACACCAGGGAAAGAAGCTGAGTCATAAGATTTCCTTGAACATGGAGACAGGGCTGGGATCTCAGATTCTAAGCATTAGWATTAACAAGCTTTTCTGCTTATGCTGGATCTCTGAAGCCCCTTAAAAGCAGCAGTAGTATTTAAAATCAGTTTCTAATTAATGTTTCTGTAGCTGGGWGTTAAACTGCAATGAATATCGTAATATTCAAGTCACAAAGTATAATAYAGTTTTAGGAGGCTGCAGAGAGTTAGTGGAGCCTAATGGCAGTAGCTGCCCTTCTCTTTGTCCAGTGTRGTGCAGGTGTCTGCTGGAGAAGTAGGCTCTTGAAGAGGCAGAAGGATCAGTAAATTAATTGAATGGCAAGAGAAAAGCCTGCTTACTGAAAGAAATCAGCTGGCATTTGGTGCTAATGAAACAAGCAGGGCTGTGAACTGCCYGGGATTTAATTGCTTTGAATTTTTCAAAAAGTCATAAGCTATCTCACATTCTTAATTTAATTTTAATGTAGAAATTTATTTTGCCATTTTACCCTTCTTTCCTGAATCCATTGAATTAATTCTTTTGTTCACTTTACTGTTCTTCTGTGTTACAGGAGGGAATGTTTTTCGTTTTGTTTTTTTTTTCATTTTTCCCTGAATTAAATTGCCATTTTTTAAAGAGGAGATTTTTTTCATTTTAATCTTTAAGTGGGTCACACCACAAATAATTCTGTGATGCAGAGTTKTGAAACTGCTTTTGAATCACATTAAAGCTTTTGTGTGCTGCCAACTTGATAGAACAAGTTAATAGTGAATTTTAAGAAAGATGCTAGTGTTCAGTGGTGGGTGGGACATGCCAAGTATGAGATGAACATGCCTGTCTTTCAAGAAAACTTGTATGTTTGAATTATGTGCCTCACAAAATTCTCACAACAGWTCCAAACAGATCATTGATTGCTTTAGCTATTTAGTATGTCAGCAGTTTTACTTCTTACCTGAGAGACACTTGGTGTAGTACTTTTATCCATGTTTTAAAGATGTGTTGAAAGAAATACTGGAAAGGTGTGTGGAAGTATTTAGAGGATAGCAAAAGTGCCTTAGACCTGGACTATATTAAATTTTGCCAGCTGGTACTGCCAGTAATTACCRTTTACAGCCACAGCCGTTCTGGTAATGGCATGCTTTGCCATGGAAAGCCATGGTTATACTGAATAGTTCATGCTGGAGCTCTGAAATACTTTGAGGTGTGGCTTCTTTATTAGTCTCATTTCCTYTGTAATAGGAAAGTTTTGCAGGTGAGCTAGTATTAATAAACTGTACTACTTACACACGTATTTTGGAGGGAGCCTGTTGTGTTTCAATTTGTTTAACATATCAAAAAGTAAAGAATTGTTTTGATACAATACACTATTGAAGCTCTGGAATTTTTTTTAGTCCAGCATGAAACCAAATATCCAGAATGAGGATCTTGAAAGGTGTAGTAGGACACAGCACATGAAAAATGTGAAAGAATGTTTTAATGAGGAATGTGAGTACTCAATTTAAATAATACACTGAAGGAAATGATGGATGCTGCTCTCAGTCAGCTACACTTGTGCAATTAGAAGTGGTAAGGCCTTTCAGGAAGACGTTCTGTAGGCAGGAGTTTGCAGTGATGAGATGGCAGCAATATTCCAGATGCTTCACAGTGGCACCTGGCTGCTGTCCTGGTGTGCTGCTGCATTGGCTGGGGCAGGGCAGGGCTGCTCTGCTCCAAAAATGCACTACAGAAAGTGCAGGCAGGAACTACGTCTGCCTMAATACTCTGATAACTGGTAACATTTCATAATCATGTACAAGAGGGTTGAATAGCTAATAAGGTGTCTGCTTCTTGCTTTGAAGTACTCAAATATTTTTGTTCGTGAGGAGTATGGTAGCTTGCATAAAAAATGGTTCTGGGATCAAAGGCATGGCTGTCAGTCTTCTTTCRGGATCCTGGGCATGTCTGAGAGTGAGACAGTGCTTTTAAAAGTGCATAATTTCTTGAGCTGTTTTGGTTTTATCATTCCATCCAGACTTCACAGTGGTGAATTCTAGCTGAGCTAACAGCCGCTTGTAGCAATTAYACCTGAAGGAAACTGATTTATGTTATTATTTTCAATACTGGCTTAATGATCCCTGTTAATCTAAGAGGCATAGGGTGAAAGAGCATGTTCTGAGGGAAATCAGTTCTATCAAGATAAACATGAGCTCGCTGCATTAGATTTTTTAATAACAACCTGCCTCTTTTTAGGAAGATGCAGCATGTTGTGTCAGTAATAGACTCATAAATTGTCARTTAAAAATCCACATACAGTGTAGACCCAACTGTTTATTGTGGAACTAGGTATTTTGCCTTTGTAGATTTATAAGTTTATTTAAGTATATTTGCTTGAGCCCTACTCCTATGTGTTATTAGCGCTGTGGAAGGTAATCAACACATGATGTGATTTCAGGATAGAGGTTGGCAGCTTCCCTCTACCTAGAGGAGAAGGTGGTGTGGCCTCCCTTTCTGACTGCCTCAGGCCTCTCCTCCTCCCTTCCTTGGGCTGGGTCTGGTTCACAGCTCAGCGTGCCTTGTACTGGTTTGTCTTAAGAACCTTTCAGGATTTTTGTTTTTATTTATTTTCTGTCATTTTTACTGGCTTTGTCTTCTGCCATTTTGGTCRGTTCRGTCASCACACTGGGCACTCAGACAAATCARGCTTCTCAAAATAACTGATGGAAAGTGACCTTCCCCCTGCAGTCCTGCTGTTGATTCGGCTCCAGCCTTACCATGAAGTACCCTTATGGCAAGATCAGGAGATGAGTGAGCTGATTGACAACTGCTTGCTGCTCACAGGGATGTATTTTGTACATTCCCTACATTACTCATTGTTTATTTTCCTTTGCGTGTCAGTTTTCTGGTAGCTTGGTGAGTGGCACAGCTCATGGATGGGTCAGCTGGCCCTGGCATAAAAGTGTGGGGGGAAAGAGTGTGGTGCTGGAGCAAAGGGGACATGGGACCTCCCCATCAGAAGTGGCCAGCTCTGGCGGTGGCCCATCTGCTGTAGGGAACCTTACTGGCAATTATTTCACCTTATTAAAATTATGTTGGCTTTGTTTGATCTTCAGTTTTCTTCTTAGGTGCACATTAAATGGATGTTGCATGGGCTTTCTCACTATGCTTGAATTTTTTTAACATGTGCAGTTGTAGCCAGGAAATAGCTGAAGGGTTTTTTCATCATCTTTTCCGCATTAGGAGCTTGCAAAAGCACTCACCTTAAACTCTTAAGGTGAGTAAACAAGGCAGCAAGATGCAGAGGAGAAATTACTATAGTGAAATTGAGCTGTGAGACTATAACAGAATAAGGAATTGAGTTTATTGCACCTGTTTGTTTCACAAAATTTGTAATGTAGGTTTTTTTTTTTTTTTGTACATTAGTGAAGTAGCATTTTGCATGGGGCAAAGTGGTGATTTGCTCTCTGGAGTTGTAATGTATAAGAATACTTAAATGATGCTTTATTTATGGATTATATTTCTCTGCAGAGAAAAGAAAGTTAAAACTTTATGTTGTGGTAAATTTGTGGWATGGCTATAGTAGAAAGGCTTGAGTTTGCCTTTGTGTCTGTGCTTATGCTGCTAGTGTGCCTTTTCATTCAATTTAATTCCTTTCTTTTCTTCCCTTTAAAAGTCTGTGCTAGTGAGGCTTTGGTGCCAGTAATTAATTTGTCTGTGGAATAACTCTACATATGTCAGTGCAGTCAGGAGTGTAATTGTGCTATTTCTTGTACCAATATTCTGAAAATAGAAATTCGGGCATCTTAGAGAAACAAAGACATACTACCAACAACAGAAAAAACCCTTCTACTAATAAGTAATCAGGCTTTAAACTGTAGTACATGCTTCTGTTAAAAGGTAGCATGTTTTCTGACCCTTCAAATAAAAAACAGCTCAGTTACATGAAAGACCATACACCAGCCTAGTGTATCTATTCTTTAGGGAATTAAAATTAATTAAAGGAAAAGAATTTGTTTATCATGCTTCTGTATTTGTTCCTGTGGCTTTTTTTTTCTGCAGGAGGATTGTCCTCACAGAGAAATGCCTTTTTTTTAACTAAGCAGACACTTAAAAATCTCATGTATAGAATGCATTAGATTTAAATTGGGCATTAATTGATTGTGTGGTCAATGCAGTGAATAAAATAATACAAAGCCTTATAGATAAAGCAAACTGCAGGGATGCATGGTGCATTGACAGAGCTGGAAATTATATACTATCAGAAACAGTGGGGCTACTATCTCTGGTTTTCACAAAAGCCCAAATGTCCCAGTGTGCGTGAGTGTGTCAGTGGAACTTTAATCTCTGGGTGTTTGGCCATGTGCCATATTGTTGTTTGATGGTCCATTGGGATTGATAACATCACTTCTGATTTCTAACTGAGGCTGTGACCCCAGTGCTTTGAGGGCCTTAAATTTTGTTACCTTTGGTGTGATTGAATATTGGTGAAATAAAATGCATGCCTGAGAAAGCCTGAGGTTTGTGTAATATTGTCCATATTGTCTTTTAACAAATGTATGAAAGTGAGGTTTCTGGGAAGGGAAGATAAAGCAAAGCAGCGCAGCAGAGCACAGAGCTGTCCATATACTTGTTGCAGTTTAACTCTTCATGAGTTCTGTGATCCTTTGTTTAGCCACAATCGGTGTTTTATCCTGAATTTGCAAGGCAACCAGGTGCTAGTATTGTGAATCAGTTATCATTTGACATGATGTAAGGCCTATTCTTATTTACAGAAAATGTCATTTGATGTTGTTCCCTTTTTTTCTTGTGTTGCAGATGTGGGTGGTGGCAGCTCTTTCCGATCCCACACAGATGTTGTCATTGTCTATTGTGCACAGAGTGTTGCTGGGGGTAGTTCTGCTGGGCTGAAAAAGGAACAGCCTGTCTATGTTCTCCTGCATGAAGTACAGCTTTGAGAGACAAAGGACTGCTACTGCTTTTTTTTTTTTTGGCAGGATGTGGCACAGGTTTTTCAGTAACAGAATTTTGCTTCAGGGTTTGTGAGATCTTCAGTCTTGAGGCCCCAGATGATGTTCCCAGCAGTGCCATTGCATTCCTTCCAGTAATAAAATTGAAATGGCATAAACAGCATATTTATTCCATTTTATAAATAAAAGAAATATCTTGAAGCAAAATGTCACCTTCAGTAATCAAGGATGTAGATTTCCTTCTTAGTGGTTCTGACAGTTGTTCCTTATTTTTCTAAATTGCTTACGAGAGATTCAGGCAGGAACTTACCTGAATCRGGAGAAAATGTTTAGCATAAATATATGCCAGGGAGCTGTTATTAATTGATTATTTTCTACTAGATATGCTAGTATATACACTGAAGCTTGTGTATGACTTGTTTGTGCATGTATGTGTATCTGATTTATGTAGAACTTGGAAGGTTTCATGAATTAATGAAAACCATAGACTATTTTTAATTTTAAGAAGCAATTGAGCACTGTCTCTAGGCAAGTCAAGTTTTACAAATCTAGACATTGGGCACACATGAGGATGGTTGTTTGTCATTATTCTGTATTTCTGCAGGTTATGTATGTTGTCCATGTAGTCTTACAGTTTAGAAGGAGCATAGATCTGATCCAGAGGAGTGTGCAGAGCGATTTTCTTTGGGTTGATTTATTTTCTTTGTATATTGCTGTCATACCGGATTTTATGATTCCATGTTTTTGTTCTCTCTGCTGTTTTGATTCGTACTGGATGGTGTTTTCATGCATAATCAAAGGAATTAAGGCTGGCAGCTTTTTGAGCCRGTCCTTCTCTGTTACATGGGTATAGCTATCTTCCAGAATGAATAGGCAKAATAGTTGTTAAATAGTAGTATTATCAGTGGTGATATGCAAGCATGAAAGAATCCACGTTTGTTTTCAGGGCTCATCTTAATTTGGCAGAAGTAGTAATGAAATTGAGAGATAAAGGGAACATTTAAAATGTTGTTGTGATGCTCAAAGTATGTAAACCACGATGTGGGGAAATTGTGCTTATTTTTACACTGTCTCTTTCTAGGAAAAAAATGTCCTGTGAGAAAATATCATAATTTTCCTTAAATATTATTTTAAATGCCACTGTGTTTTCASTAAGTAACAGTAAGTAGTTGTGCTTTTCTTAGTCGTAGGTTTCTGTTCCACKAGATATGATTAAAGTTTGAGGCATAAAATTCTTTTGTCTAAGGAATGACCTGTGCAGACATTTAAATCTCTCTTTATCTCCTGCACTTGTGATTTCAGTGTTACAGCCTCCTCTTTGTGCAGCTGTGAATGAGAGATTACTATAATAATACATACTGCAAAATAAATGCAACAGAAAGTCCTTGTGATCTGTTAAAGAATGRGAATGGCTGGTAGAAGGTCTTGTTTCTACCTTCCTGCTGATACGTTTATCTGAAAACAATCTAATTAAAAATTACCTACCTTCCACTTTTTATCAGCTTGGATAAGTCAGTTGCAGACATGGAACAGTGAAGGTATGATCTCTGTAACTGGTTACTTGAAATACCTATTTATGGAAATTTACTTGGCTAAAGATCCAAGTTCTTTGCTTCTCACCCTTTAAATTGCTRCCCTWGGGCCAGGCAAATGTRTTTGATTTWAAAATAAAAATAACTCAAAAATWRCATTACATTGGTATTTTAATCCCTGATCAAAACTTGAATAAGATCAGGAGTAATGTTTTGGAGTTCATGGTGGATGAGCTGGTATTTTAATCAAGGAGCAAAGTGCATCGTATCAGATAAGAAACTTTAACATGTACTGGTTATAGTTGACTTGTTACTAACTGCACGGGCATAACAGGGAGATAGAAATTCAACTTTCAGGGTAATACTCCTTCTTTGGAATGACAGTGCAGGCTCTGCTAGCTTCAGCTGTCTTTTGTGTCGGGCAGAAGTAGCAATGTCAGCATTTTTAATGGAGGATTTCCTGTTCTTTTCTGTCTAGATTAAAGTTGTAGAAGTATGTTTTATGGAATTCACTTGTAAGAAAGTTTTATTATTGTTTATGTGTGGGTGGATGTGTTTAGTAACAAAAGCTTCAGTGCACTGATTTATTTCAGTCGTGCTTTTCTATTTTGTTTACAGAAGAGAGTGTATATATGTGTGTGTGTGTGTGTATGTAAAACTAAATACATGTAAATATACAGAAGAATAAATGTATTTGGATTCAAGAGCCAAATATTTTTAGGGAAGGAAAATTTCTCCTGTAAGACATGTTTAATCTTTTTGAGAAAGATACACATCAGGTGTTGGTTTTGATGTTGTCAAGAGCTGTATATATCCCTTCTAGGTGGCAAACTTGATTTCCCTTAAATTTTGGAGGGCATGACTGTATTTCAGTATTACTACTTACATGAAAATGACGGGACATGCCATGTGTTTTAACAGGAGCAGGCTGCTGTCTGTAGCCTCACCTGCACCGTGTTTGTAGGTTCTGCAGTAAGATGTGCACTTCGGGCTCCACTTTACATTTGTTCTGGAATGAATCTGGGTAAAAGTTGTGCGTGGACAGTGATTGCAGAGCCCCTGAGACACAATGACCTGTGTGTCAAATACCTCATATAAGAATGCATTTTGCTTGACAGCATTAATTGGAATAATTTATCCTTTTTARTCTTGCCCATATGTGGCATATGTGCATTATGTGGCTTTGGATATAATTAATGTACTCTTTAATTTGCTCCTGAAGCATGAGATGATGATCTTAATGTGAGTTGTTAGATTCTGTATCTTGCGTTTTAAAAGAATTAGAAATACAAGAATTTATGTTTGTCGTGGCAAGCTCTGGTTCACCTGTCAAGGGTCATTATTCCATGTATGAATACCTTTGCTACTTTATCTTGATCTGTGTGTGTGTTGTTCTACAGAGCTCAAGTTTCTGTTTCTGATGTACTTTCTTTCTCCTCTTTTTGCAGGTGAAGCAGGAGCCATAGAAGGAAGACTTTGTGGTTTGCAATCATGCCATTCCCCTTTGGCAAGTCACACAAGTCTCCTGCAGACATAGTGAAAAACCTGAAGGAGAGCATGGCAGTTCTAGAAAAACAAGACATCTCTGACAAAAAAGCAGAAAAGGTACAGTTGTGACTTTCCAGTTGYTAAACTGTATTTGAAAATGAAAGGGGAAATTTACAGCTGTTGAAACAGGATCAATTAGGAATTATTTTGGGGTTGTATACTCTGATAAATGGTAAGTTATGTACCTTTGAACAGGTGTGTGTCCTGTTGGTTGGCTTATGCCACTGGCAGCTGATATGATATTTAAAATGATTTGATTTGGAACTGTAGGACATTGCATTCTTTTAATAAGCAGCTCACAGCTGTACAGTGTTCTGGTGCTTGGGAGAGCCACAGTGCCTTTGCTACTGCACAAGTAGTTCTATGTCTGCTGGTCCATACAAATCTTCACAGAGCAGAGTGTCTCTGTTACTCAAGCTGAAGATTTTTGTGGCTCCATGGATGTCAGGAGAGAAAGTATTMTGGCTTTTCTACCTTTTCTTCAATYCACAGTAAGATGTGAAAGATTCCTGTGCTAGTGCAGTTTCCTTCAGGTGGATGTGTTGCTACTTCAGGATCCATACCTGCCCACAGTCACTGACTTCTCARCTGGCACTCTTGATTTTATAGCTTTACAGGAACTGACCTCAAAGTTCAGCCTGTGTGCAGCTGCATCCCACCTCGTGAGCTGTGTGGCAGAGSTGTTTGCTGTTTAGATGAACACCCTCCTTGGAGCCTCTCCCAGCATTATTTAACTATTCTGTGYCATTCTTGGCATCCACCAAGTCTTATATACGAGTTAGTCACAATCTTTACATGTTCACCTGTATTTTTGAAGCAGAGTGTGGCCAGCTCCTCTACATTCAGTTTCACCTAGATTTGGCACTACTGCTTCTAAATGCAGAAGRATCTGGGTCTTAATTAAATTSCCATGTTAGTCTTGATRTTCTTTAATAATAATTAATTTAACWAATCTTCTACCTCATTGCCAGTTTGTTGTGTGTTCCAGGTGTCTTGCAGTGGACCACAGTATTTCCCTCTGCTGCTTTTCCTCTTCTGCTGGAGAGAAAAATGTTACAGTCTGTAATGCGGGCTTGTGTGAAGGCTGGAAGGATTTTCTTTTGCTGCTGCTTTTCTTCTCTCTCTAAAAGAGATTTCTGTCAGGAGAGGAGGGATAGGTACATTCTGAAGAGTCTCTRATGGCACATGGCACTGCCTCCTTTATCTCGGCCTCATTATTRGTTCCTGGAGATGTGGCATGATCTTAAAATCCATGCTCTTTTGTGTCATATCTTTTTGCTTAGACCCCTAATGGGGAACAGACCAGCTCACCCCATYATGTGTAGCTGTGTATTGTAGCACATGCCTGTGCTCTCAATGCTGTAGCTGAAGGTTGTTATGCACCATTTCTTCTTGCTGGCATTTGGTCCCACATCTCCATCTTTTTGAAAGACCTCATTTATGTGATTCTGCTGCTCTGACAAGAAGTAATATGTTAAGCCTGTGTTTTTTTCTGTCATACAGAAAGTAACACGTAGTGCTTGCAGCAGAACGAAGGCAGCCCACATTCACTAGGTTAAGCTTAAGGATACATTCAGGAGAATGAGTCTGGGTATGGTAGTACTGTTCCCTGTCATCTTTGCTATTCASAAAGGAGACCAGCTATTAGTCCAAACATTCACAGCACCAGTGTCCACACCTCCATGCAGAGATTCATCAGGAACTTTTTGTTTCCTTGGCAAGTGAACACTTCAGGAAGGTGACTCTGATTGTGGCTGTTTAGCTCAGATGGTTTGCTGGTTTGGTGGAGAAGGTTCTTCAGTATCTTATGGACCAGTCATCAGATCTTTGAGGGCACAGAGTTAGACACCCTGAATTCATGCCCTCTTCCTGTCCAGTCTGTAGAAATGACTGGAATAAATTTGGAGTTAAAAGACAGCAGGGATCTGAGCAGTAGCCATTATTAAAGAACAAACATCTCTTCATGCCCCTATCTCATTATTTAGGCATCTTTTTCTCTTTCATTATCCCTTTTATTGTGATGATCCTTTCCACAATGTAATTTTTTAGCCTCCTTTGGAGAAGATTTCTGTGCTGATGGCAAGTGGAGTTCTGTGGCTAGYAGGGGAACAGAAATAGAAAAGCTCACTGCACATAAAGCACAAAAATTGCTGTCTAGTAAAGGTACCCATTTGGGTTAAGGGAATACCTGCTTTTCTTATACCTTTGTTTCTTACAGTACTGAGTTTTCTACTACATGGAAAATGCTCTTTAACTATTTCATAGCACATTTGGAAATACAGATTTATAAGAAAATGAGACATAATTTTCACTATATTCAGCACAATTAATTATGTTTGAACATAATTTGTCCTTTTTTTCAATGCTTAGGCTTAAATTTAAAAGCTTTAGTGTTTTGTGAGAGGAAAAAAACAATCAAAGGAAGTTTTAAGGCTTGGCCAGTATGTGTTCCTGTCCTTTCTAATCAAAATGGAAGGTACACTTCCAAGCAAAAGATGTAAAACAACAGTAGTGGTCATGATGTCTCTTGTTCCATTATGAAGCATTCTGCCCTGTAATCCTGGAAAAGTTATTTTATAACCAAAAATCTGAAATTCAAGTGTATCCTAGTTACATGTTAATCTTCCTTTTTTGAGCTCTGCAGAAAACTGGAGAAAAATTAACCAGGTAGTCCTGCAGGTCATTTGAAATGTCCTTTAAGTGTGTGGTACTTGTTTAGGAGCTGCGACCCGGAGCGGCTCTGGGAGCTGGGCTGTGGGAATTGGGCTCTGGCTCGTTGCTCCCAGTCTGTCTCATGTACCACAGCACTGGTGCACAGCTCTTGCACGCTGCAGTACTGTGCTTAGCACAGAGGTCATATAGTTGGCAGTATTTTGGAAATGAAATGAGATGTCTAATGCTTTATAACTGAAAATATGTTCATCATGTGTGCTGTTACTTGTGCTCTCTCAGAAGGAGAGGCTGAAGGGAAGGGGAAGGCAAACTCCTTTCCTATAAGCAGGACCTACCATTGATCTAGTCCATTAGTTAGTCTTTATTCACATCTCTTCCTCCTCTTTGGCTGATACCAGCATTTTTTTCATACCACCAGTTGACTCGGTTAGTGGCACACATTTACTGTCGTGCAGGTAAATGTTTACTCATGTCATAAAGTTGTTCTTCCCAACCCTGTGCCCTTGGGTTGACCTGGTCCCAGCAGCTCCCTTTGGGCTGTTGGGTGATTGTTGGAGCTGTGTTGTTATCCCAGGCAGGCTGGCCCTTGCAGGCGTGGTTGGCCTCTCTCTTTACGTCACAGCTCTGTGCGGTGGCAGCACGCTGAGTAATGGGGCTGGACCATGAGCTGCTTGGGCTCAGCTCTCCAGGGTGCTGTTGGGCCATGTTGCCATAGGTCAGATTTCGTTCAGTCAGTTAGTGCTGTCATTTACAAAGCAGTAAAATCTTACATTTGTTATGCATGTGTGTACAATTAATCYGTGGCTGAAAGAAGGCTAAAGGTTAAGTAATCTGCCTGGCCTGCAGYGTGGGGCTGTTACTCAAGGGGTAAAGAGGAGATGTCTTCAGGAAGCAGTGGGTGAGAGGACGTGGCTTCTCTGCTAATTGAACTTAGCTCTTCTGTGCTGTCTCCATGCTAAATGTCTACTGGAAAATCATACAATCAATTTTGGCCTTTAAATGTACTACTGTGCTGATGTAGATACTAATATATTTATGGGATTGTATGTTTTTGTAAGCATTTTGAAATCTAGACAATTTAAATAGAGTTATTAAAATGTTTTTTTACTTATGATAGATACTGCTCTAGACTGGGAAAATTRTTCACCCAGTACAGGCTCAAAGCTMTATCTAGTTTATGTTTKTGWTGGCTGTTTTCATTAATAGTGCAGTTTCTGTAACTGCATTATCCATGTATGGAGGACCCCCAGCCATTGGGGTTCCATAGGCCCGGAGACTACCAAGCTCATTGGAAATATTTCAGGACTGACCCATGTGTCCTTTATCTTTTTCTACTTTTCATAAACCCCAAATAATCCAGCTGTACAACTCTAGATAAAGTATTTGGGGTTTGCATTGCTTACCATTTAAGGGTATTTCACTGATATTTCCWGAGATTGGAATAAGTCATAGCTATAAAGACATGGAGCTATTCTAATGTAACAGGTGTGTGACTTCATAGTGGCTTTTGTTTTTAAATAGTATCTTTCTGTCTTTCATWAACATAGAGAAGTAGGTACTTTTAAATTTTTCTTATTTTACATTTAACTTTTATGGTGTGTCTTGTCCTTAAGATACTATTGATTGTCTGGTACCATTGAATTTCAAGTGACTTGCCACTTGAATTTTTCTCAGAAATGCACACATCTCTCAGTGTCAAGGGCGTGTAAATACAAATGTTAATACTTGTAAAATATAAATTTTAACATATAAAATACAGAGACAGTATAAATATTCTGTATATGTAAAATACACCCTGGTCATATATTATACTGGGATACATTTTATATATTTATGCATATGGTGTCTAATTGTTAGTCTCACTTTTGATCATGGGTTTTTGGACGAACTTCATTGTGTATTTTGATCTTTGGAGATTTTTTTCTCTCTTAAAAGAGAATAGTGCATTAGGCAATTTAGATCTCAGTATCTTTGAAAATCTTGCAAGTAATGCTAGCCAGCTTTCTCTTATCTTTCTTGATTTTCTTTTTTTAGTAGTTTTTTACTTGCCTCTGAACACTGATAATTAATGTAGCATTATATTTTTCAGTGTAGCTATCTAAATTCCATTCTGTGTCTGAAATGGCAAAAATAGGTCTGCACATCTTGTATTTAGAATATGTTTGAGAGTTCATGGAATATGCAAGAGTAGGGAGATTCTGGAGGTTTCTAAGAATTTATTTCTTTTGATGTTGAATTTCAGACTAGAAGAAAAGAAGTATAATGGTGTTTTATTTTATGAAAGTGTAGTGCATYGAGAGACCTTGGTTACTGATACAATACTTCCAGAAAACCTCATACTGGTATTTACAGAATATATCCAGAAAGGATAACTGGAGTGGTGCAAGGCAGGCTCTTTGATGATGCAGGTGGTCAGACCCAGGTTGCCTGGAGAGGTGGTGGAGTGTCCATCCATGGAGCTGTTCAGAGCATGGCTCTCATCAGCCTGAGCAGCTTGGCAGGACTGAGGCTAGCCCTGCCTTGAACAGGTGGCTGGATCCTGATGGCCTCCACAGATACCTTCCAGCCTAAGCTGTCCTGCTTCCTAGGGACCTGGTTTAGTGCTGGACTTGAGTTTAAGGGTCTTTTCCAACCTCAGTGATTCAGTGATTCTGTGTCTCTAGCCACTACTTCCCACTAAAGGCTTCATGCCGTGCCACGTTCCAGTGAAGCACATTCAGACTGATGATCTTGACACTTGTGAAGAGCACTGAAGTCCTTTCTGTTCTCGAACTTCTCCAAGTGTATGTTCACGTTGGGCTAGAAGGCTTTTTGGTTTTTAAAGCCTTCAGTGTTTGGAAACATTGCGTTGTTTTCTGCCTGGTGTGCAAGCATTTCCTTTACTGGTGGCTGTCTTGGACTGGTGGTGAGGGAGATCCCACAAGTGTGGTTATTAAAGTTTTGGGTTTGGGAGGCTTGTTCTGTTTCTTGGGGTTTTGGTATGACAGATTCTCCACTTGCATTCTCAATTACAGGCATGCCCTTGATATTGCCATTGTTTTAGTTAAAATAGGCAGTTACTTGAACTTCTGCCTTTCTTCCTCTTTTAGTGTGCAGGGACAAACTGCTTCCTCTTTCCTTGGTAGCCATGCATCAGMGATATCTCTTCATATCTCCACATTTGACAGATGTTCCTGTTCTTCTTCTAGCAAAGAGCTTTTTCTTCTGAATTTCAGAGAAGTAGAACAATCGTRTGGTGTAATACTGCTCCAGTTTGCTGAGCTGGTGTTCCCATTTCATGTCTTCAGGAGCTGGCGTGARTCTAAGCAGTCTTACGGAGCACCTGCTTCTTGCTGTCTTCCTAACAGTGCMCAGAAAATCCTTTGGAATTTCAATTGAGGAGGAGACAACTGGGACTAGGAGCTGCACTTAGCAGGAAGAGGGAGGCAGCAGGGAGTGGAAAGTTGTGGAGGAGCTAAAAATGATATGGAGCCTCCTTAAAGGTCATGGAATCCTTACTTGCATACCTAGCAAAGCTGGAATGGCTTTAACTTGAATAGTGCATGGGTCATGCTGATCTTAAGCCTGTAGAGATAAAAAGCACAAATGAGAAATCTTTTTACATAAATTATTTTAAAGACTGGCAGTGTCCACAAAGTGATGATTTTTTTCACTCTATTAATTTTCTGTGAGCTATCAATCATAAATACTTTAATGTAAAGTGTATGCATACTTTGTTGGCAGGTTCATCTAATGACTAAAAATCAGTGCACTTACAAACCATTCAGACTTTTTAGGCATGTGAAGAACCATTATAATTAAACTAGCTATTTATGATGATAATTTTCAGCRTTTTGCCCCCAAGCTCAGTAAATATATATGTTGAAAGGTCTTTTTTTGGTCCAAGACATCTATGTTTAAAGATTCAGTAGTGGGTGTTTAAAAGTGTTCTTGTTGATGTATATTTTTTTTTATTTTTACTCATGAGATAACTGTGTTTCCACTGCTGAATGCTGCTCCAGCTCATTATGGCAGCTTAGGAATGCTTCACAAATGACAGGTCAGACCTGTACATGTTCTGTAAGATGGACTTCAGACAGGGAAGGATTTTAGGTGTTTAATTATCTCCTGTGTCCTTTTGAGTGTACCTCTTTCTGGGTCTGTTTACCAGTTTGTTCTTGTATGCTGAGATAAMCTGAAAATTAAAATAGGTTCTCCTTGAGGTTTTGTYTGTTGGAAAGGAAAAATTCACCCAYAGTACCTGGAATGGGAGCCTAGGATCTGMCAAAGCCTGATGTGTGCAAAATCCACAGGAAGGATACATTTGGTCTCTCTGAGCAGTTTACTAGGGACAGGCATGAGTCTCCATGTCATGTGTTCCAGTCTGATCCTACATAACTCTGTTTAACAGAATAGAAATCTTGTTAGGTTTTTTCGCCCTATTGCTGTTCTTTAGGGGATTTTTGAATGGGAAGTTGAAAGGCAATAGAAGTAAGATATTTGTACCTTTGTAACTAAATTGTGTATGCCTTGCCACTGCTTTTTGTTGTTTGGGTTTTTTTTTTAAATACCGCTCTCGTAACAGTCTTATTTGTGGAAAGAATATCTATTGTTTTTTTTAACAGATTGTCATTTCCTGATTATTCCCCCCCCTGCAAATGGAAGTTTGCAGATGTTAAGAATAAAAGAGTATGCAGTTAGAAAGACAAATGGCATTGTGTTCTAACTGTATTKTTTTCCCATTTTCTTTAGGCAACAGAGGAGGTCTCAAAAAACCTTGTTGCCATGAAAGAAATCTTGTATGGCACAAATGAAAAAGAACCCCAAACAGAAGCTGTGGCACAGCTTGCTCAGGAGCTGTACAACAGTGGTCTTCTTAGTACCCTAGTAGCTGACTTGCAGCTAATTGATTTTGAGGTAAGAAAAGAGCTTTGACATTTCTTCTATTCTGCGTGTTAAACATATCTGAATTCCTACCAATTTAATGGATATTTAAGTCTTCAGCTTTTACTTTGTGGTTACAACAAATTTGTTAGAAAGGGAGCTCATTGTTTCAAACTGTGCAGAAAATTGAGCAACTATAGAATATACAATCTGTGAATTTAGGCATATAAAAATAGAAAATGTGTTTTAAAACACAAATTKGAAGTAGCTAAACCTCTAATCTGATAGTACAGTTTTGTTAAAATTATGGATTAATTAATAATTGTTGGGTATGCAGAAGGGTTAATCTCTCAGTAATACCACAGTGAACACAAACCTTGATACTACAAGATGTATCTACRTGTTCATCTTGCTATATCAAGTTACTTGGAAAAGTAATAGAATTATTGCAACATTTATGAAAAAATTTAAATGTGTAATTCAAAGCTGTTACTTTTATTAACAGTCCAGTATTTCTCTCTTTTTGGAAACAAGTGATGCAACCTTTTTACTTCTGCTCATCTTTATTCTGTATATTAAAAAAACAAGCTCAAGTTTTTATTGGTCAATTCAAAATACCAATACTTACTTATATTTGAAAGTATCTCTMTACAAGCCTCTGTGGCATTTGTCACCACATCACATGGCATAATTTACCTTCCCAGCACAATAGTGAAAAATCCTCCCATTTAGTTATAAGACATTGCAGTACAATTGGATTTTTCTCTTTTCCCTGAGGTCTCACAAGAAGCGTGTGGTTGTCTCGGAAAGGAGCCAAACCCCATGTATCTCACTCCACAGCCTCAACCATAAAGACCATCCCACTTAAGATTGCTTAAAATTGGGATTGTTCATAAACAAGTCGCTCACAATACAAACACAACAGTTTAAAGTCCTATTGTAGTTTGACATTCCAAAAACAATGGCTTTCTTCCCTGTTCTTTTTTCTTTCYCCTGCACCCCACCCATAACTGCCTCTGATTTGTGTTTAATTGTAATACAGTGGTATTTTCCCCTACCCACACAACTGTTTATACCATACATAAAACATTCAGATTGTTAAATAAGCAAGGAGAGCTGGGAAAGCTGAGAGGGGATGCTGAAATGCGATGGCCTTTAATTGCTAAGGAAAGGAAATCATGAAACATCATCTGGATTTTGCTGACCACTAGATTGATATCAGCCTGGTGTTTACTCAGCCCACTTATTAGCAAAGGAAACCTTCATTATCTCCTGGTAATGAAGAATGATAACGATTTGCACAGGCTTGCTCTCATTAAGGAGAACTATGCTTTTTATTCTTGGGGGACTTGGAAAGATTGTGAGTTGTTTCCTGCCTGTGGCTCTTCTGCTGCTTTGTTTCACGAGGATGTGATGGTTCCCCTTGGAGAGAGAASGAGTCATTTGCTGCTTTCTAGGCTGGATCCTGGCTGCTTTTTATGGGTGGGATCTGGCAGAATGTCCAGCTATTGTTGTTACCTAGAATCACTATCAACACACCTGTGCTCCAGATGTGCTCCAGCTTCCCAGCTGTTACAAAGCCAATCACATGTTGGCTTGGACATCCCAAACGTCTATGGGGGTTTACTGGGTTTGAAACCATTTTCCTGTTACTGATGGAAATACATGTTTGATTTTCTGTTGRTTGTTAAACTTGAAGAGTGGGTCTAGAATTTTTTCTTTCTGGCATGCCACCACAGCTGGAGGTTATTCAGTGACAAATTAAACTTTTTCCCTTTCAGTCTCACTTCTGAAGAAGTAGAACAGGAATAGATAGCTTGTTAATAGATAGTCACTGTTCATTGTGACTCTTAACTGTTTCAAATGTACTTGAATCTGAATTGCTATGRTGAAAACAACCCATAGAAAAGTAAGAAGTAAAAACTAAAAAAATAATAAATATGATGTGTTAATGAAGAAAACTGAAATTGTGAAGCCCTCGCTGTATGCACAGTCCTGTTTAAAGTGTCGCCCTTCTCTGGAAGTTTGCTTTCCAGGTAAAGCAGTCAATACAATCATCTCCTTGCCAGTCTTAACACTTACCACTTAGCTCCTCGCTGATTTGCACTGAAYGAGATGTTACCCCTGGTGAAGCTGTGTTATTCGTTCTGTTGTTTTGGGGGTTTTTAAATGAAGAATTTWAAAAAACCAAACAAACAAAACTGCCTTTTGCCCATGGGAGCTGAATCCTTCTGCTGAGAAGACAATACAAGCACAGTGTCCCTCTCACCTCTGGCCGTCGTGACTGTTGGCACAGGGGCTGGGGCCTGTTTGCTGTTGTTTTAGGCCATGAGGTCACTTGGCAAGACATCCCTGTGACAAAACCTCGCTGTGGGATTGCTGTGTGCCCCTGGCAGCTCCATGATGGGCACAGTAAGGAAATGCTGTTCTTACTGGAGAGTCCAAGGCAAACGCTGCGATCCAGCGCACAACTGGCAGCGCTGRTGAATGAGAGTTGATGACTATATTATGTGGAGTTTGAGTAAAGCAATTTTTGCAAACACTGCTCTACTCATGTCAGAACAAAGAGTTCTGGTGTTGCTTTGGGCTGGCTTTCAATGGAATTGTAATTGAGAAAACAAGCGTTTACAAAYAATCTCTTATATCCTGAAAACAACACTCCAAMAAAACTGTCCGTGGTAATTCACAAACATGCCACTTGTAAAACTGCAGTCCTCCTACGTTTTCATAAACATTTCATTTTTTCTCATGCAGTCTGTTTTTCTTATTAGAAAACAGAATTTTAAATAATTGATGTTGTTTTTAAAATTCTTGCTGGTTAAATACACCCTACATTTTACTCAAAAGCTTCCTGGTGTTACTCAGGAGATTTACAGTACAGCTAGAGCTTGTCAAGAAACATTATGTACATACAGGTTTGGTGTATAACATTCAGGGAGCCTTTAGGTGGGGTTCCTTAACAGGCCTTTATTTGGAGATCCAAGCTTGGTACAAATTTGTCTGGTGTTTTTCTGGATTAAATTGATAGCACATAATCCTGAGGGTGTCTTTGTGCAGTCCAGAATGGACAGTTAATTGCAGAARTCTGGCTTTTAAATGGTGCATGTGTATGACAGTGAAAAGTGCTTATGTTTATWATCAGCTTTTTGTTAGATGTCTCTACCAGTTTGTCATCTTCAGCTATGGTCTGACAGAATAAATAAATAGTAGCTGTGTATATATTCAACAAAGAACATTTCCAGTTCCTTTTATACAGTCTGGTGCTATCCTTGGGCATTTATTTTTGTGTATAATTTTGCTGAATTCCAGCATCCTGGTCCTATTTATACTTCTTTTGTGCACTGAAAAATGTGAGACTTTCATTTTGGATCGGTGGATGATTTATGTGTGCATTATTTATTTATTTATTTATTTATTTATTTATTTATTTATTTATTTAACTTTCATAAGTTCCAGTTCTAAGCTGGATGTTAACACTGCAATGGGAAATGCTCTGCACACTCCTAATGGTTGCATTGTGTGTTCCTAGACAAGGGGAGCAGATAATGGAATGTTGAAGAGCACTTCCAGGCAAGAGCCCAGTTAAAAACTGTTATGCTAATAGCAGAAACAAATATAAAATAAGCCCAGAAAATTGATGCTACGTAGAAACATCATCTGGCTTTACTTCTGAATGTAAATGTAAAAATTACCCGTGGTCTGGCTGCAATGTGATGTAATGTTTTTAGTGCTGTGGCATATTTGAAATGGGCATRAAGAAACAGAATATTGAATCTGTTCAAGGTCAGAGTATGGAGGCTGAGTGAGCTGCAGAACTCCCCCAGTATGACTGCACGAGGTTATGGTAATGTTTAATTGTTAACTTGCTTGTGGACTTCAATATTACGTGTTTAACTGCTGATGTTTTTGACAGGGCAAGAAAGATGTTGCACAAATTTTCAACAACATTCTCAGAAGACAAATTGGTACAAGAACTCCCACAGTTGAATACATCTGCACTCAACAGAATATCTTATTCATGCTATTAAAAGGGTATGTGCACAGTGAAGCATAAAAATGCTTTTACATGAAGTTAGGAGTTTTTAAATGGATACAGAAGCAGTGAGTTCTGACGTGTTTGTTCCTTTGCAATATGGTGGGTTTTATTTTCTTATTCCTTCATTTTGGGGTCTGTAATTCCCCTAAGTAAAGGMAAATTTAAGTAATAAAACACCAGCAGTCTACTTCTGCATGAAATGTAAGTGAAAATTGAGAACTGTTAGTAATCTAAAATACTCTTACTGGGGTCGTGAGATGTTTTCCTTTCAGTATCCTATTTGAGCCTATTTAAACTATTTTCTTGTGAGCTTACTCATTCATCAAGAGTTGAAGGCTTTTTTCCTTTTAACCGCTGTAATTTCCAATTTGYTGGCCTCTCTTAGTATGGTCTTAGATTTCTTATTCATAGTGATTTATGTTCCTATATTGACACAAACACACCAACACAAACCTGACCAAAGAAAGAGTGATTTGTGGCATATTGTGCGTGCCAGACAACTGTGTCTTCCTCTCTTCTTGTAATATCTGGTGTGCTGGATGTTGGAGGGTCATGCCATACTGAATATGTGGTTGGGTATGTAGAGCTGCAGCTCTCAAACRAGAGCAGAAAGTAATTGCTTGCATTTCCAATAACATTAATTAAGAGAGTTCTGAAAATTGCAATTCCAGTGTGTTATTTTGGGACAGAAAAGCTTATCAAACATTAATAAACTATTTTAAAGAATACAGCTATTTATAATTCTGGCTACAGCTGCTGGGTAAGCTTGCTGTAAGTACTTATTCCACCTCCTGGGTTAACTAAAGGGTGTATGAACGGGCCTCTCATCTCAGTGGGGTACTTGCCTGTTGGTAGCATTGAGATGGTGAGGATAATCAGGTATATTTTTAACATATAAACAGGAAGCTTAATTGTGTTTTTCCTCCTCCCTAGTTCACAGTAGTCCTCAAAGGAGCTGACTGATCTGCCGTGCATGGTACACTGGGCTGTTTTATTGTAACATCTCCGTGTTTGCCTAATCCTGGCCATTTGTGTAAGCCACTGGAAAATGTATCATACAGGAAACTTTCTCTGTGGAGAAAGCAGGAGTCTCACATCTCTTAGTTTCATGCTGACTCCAAAGGTTTAGCACCAGAAGCAGTGTGGAATACTTCACATCATATGAGCATAAGATCTACATTTGTCTGCCAGAGCAGCTGCTTTTTCCCCCCCCTGCATTACTGAGTGAGATTTAAGCATTAGAGGGACAAAAAAAAAGAAAGAATTGTGGCATAATGCAAAAGAAATTGATGCAGTGCTTCAAAATAATTTACCAAAGAAGGCAAAGATATTTGAGGTGCTGAGAGATAAAACTGCTTTCTTAGCACGTTCTCATTGATTAGTGATTGAGTGAAGGCTGCAACACATTGGTGCTCATTTTTAGTCTGTGTTGTTACTCTTAGAGAACTTTATTCTCACAGGCTTTATTGAAACTCATAAGYCAGGATGTTTGAAATGGGCATTTAGCAACTTACATGGTTACATCTGGTATCCAACTGAGACAAATTTATGTGAATTTAAACTGTGGCCTGAATTGCAAAAAGTTCGATTGATTTCAGATCTCCATGACAATTTGAATGGGGAAGTACTGCGAGATTTAATGAAAATTATTTCATAAGGAAATGTTTTTGTAGGGTAGTATAGTTAATGCTCAGTATGCACAATACCTTTTTCCTGAAATTTTGGGGAATTTCAATTAGCTTCTAGTGGTTTAGGATGGAGGATTCTCTAGGTGTGAGGCAGGAAGGCATGTGAGAGGCTGTGACTGCTCCAGAAGCTGGAACCCTATCATGTGCAGAGCAGCCTGTGATGYTGAAAAATGGTTTAATGAAAGAGGAGATCTGAATTTATGCCCAGTATCATTAACCCCTCATGCTCATATGGAAAGTTTTATGTAAATTTCTGTCATGTTTAAGCAAGCAGCTTTCAAGACAAATCATTTACAGCTTTTCCAGATGTCTGCAATCCCACCAATATGGAACAAGAAAACTGATTTTGAGAACAAATRAAGTATTTTTATTTAGTCTTGTTTCTCAGTTTGTGAAAATTGTTTGAATTGGCTATAATTGTAACTACAGCTATTTCAGAAATATTTTGTAGAAATACTTAAAAATGGAATTTAATGCAGGAATAAGTACGTCTAATTTTTAAGGGTTTTTTTTATTTGATAGACTGAACACTGTAATTAGCAATCTGGTGTTGCAGTGTTAACTTGTGCAAATTTATAAATTTGTAAAGGATGGTGGTTTGTTTTTCTTAATAGGTACGAATCTCCAGAAATTGCTCTAAATTGTGGGATAATGCTTAGAGAATGCATCCGGCATGARCCACTTGCTAAAATCATCTTGTGGTCAGAACAATTCTACGATTTCTTCAGATACGTGGAAATGTCAACGTTYGACATCGCTTCCGATGCATTTGCCACATTCAAGGTAATTTCCTCACAGCCTTTGGAAATGCTGCTTCTGTAGTTCTCTGCTTTGGGAACCAGTCTGTGTCAGATTCTTGGCAAAACAAGTCTTGAGAGAGGGAAGAAAATAGGTGTGATGCAGATGGGTAAACTGAACACTACTTTCTTATTTCTCAGAATGCATGACACACCTGTAAATACATTTACTATATTTGCTCCTCAGTATTTTGTTCTAGAGAGTAAGATGTGTCATGCATTTCCTCRATACACATGTACTTCCATGCCAGGGGTTTTAAATCTGGGTCTGCAGTTCCTTCTGTGRATATTTGATGCTGTTGCTTTGTCTGGGAAAATTTTTTGTGGCCCTAAACCAATCAGTTAGGGGGCAATAAGCATAATATTAATCAATACCAAATGGTGGGTTTTAACCGTGGTTGTGTGTAGTCGTGTGCAGAGCATAGCCTTGATCCATAAATAGCACTCTTCAGTGATAATTTCACAGGCAATTTATCTGTGAATTAAAGTAACCCATCACACAAGTGATGCCAAGATCCTTAGCAGTATCCAGGTAATCGCATTGATGTCCTAAATTAAGTTTTTTTAATGAAATAGCAGAATATTGGATTGAATGTTTTATGTGTACTCACTGTTTAATGAGATTGTCTATGTACTGTTTAATCTTTTAGTGAAAATACTGGGTTTGTGCTTTTTTGCAGGATTTGCTTACAAGACACAAGTTGTTAAGTGCAGAATTTTTGGAACAACATTACGACAGGGTGAGCAGACACCTTTTAATATTTAGAGCTTTCTAGTGCTGTGTATCTTATTTGAAGAAGGGTTTATTCCTTGTTCAGCTCTGGTGTTGGAGATTTCCACACGATATTAAGGCAGCTGAATTTAGAGCAGATTACAATTAAAGGAGGCAAAGGTGGCAGCATTGTGGTGCTGTGGGAGCCAGGCCTGGCTTCTCCGCCAGAGGGAGCCCGTGCCCTGCTTTCCAGCGATCCCTGGAGCCGGGATTTGGGAGCCGGGATTTGGGAGCCGGGATTTGGGAGCCGTGCCCGGTCAGGAGCTGTCACAGCACAGCCCTGCTAGGGAGCACCCTCAAGATCAGCTCGAACCAACCCCCCTGCCATGGCACAGACACCGGGCTGCTCAGAGCTCTGTCCAGCCTGGCATTGAGCAATTCCAGGGATGGAGAATCCACAGCTTCTCTGAGCAGCCTGTTCCTATTACGGTTTAAAGAAAGAAAGAAGTAACTCCTTTCACTGCACTGCAGCTTAACCTTGCAGCTCCGTAAAGCACAAATACATTTTTTAAAGYGTACACAATGTTTAACCATAGTGACTTACAGGAACCTACTAAGATTTTAGATTTTATTTATGTTTTTGTTAGCGATTTGCATCTCTTCCACTTCGTTGCAATAATTTGGAAGAAGATGCTTATTACATTTGGAGAAGTCTTAACCCTTCTCTTTGTTTTGTGTTTAGTTCTTCAGTGAATACGAGAAGTTACTTCATTCAGAAAATTATGTGACAAAAAGACAGTCACTTAAGGTAAGGCAATTGTTTTCCTTCTTAAATGCAAAGTTAGAGATTCCGTTTAATTTCAAGGTGAGTTAACTTTACTTGAAATGGCTTGTAACTGCCTTGAATAGTATTTATTTTTATTCCCCATATATTTTAATTCTTGGGGTCAGCTGCTTTTTTGTGGTACAATTTTTACATTCTTTAGTGTTCAGCACAGACCCAAGTAATTTCTCTTCAATTTTCTTTATTTTCAATATTTTCCTTCTACAAGTCTGAGTATATTTAAATAATTTAACAGATTCATGTGATGTGCCTAGAGCAATACTAATTTTACATTCAAGTAGGTAAGCAACAGTAAACATAAATGTGCTACAGAGCTTGCAGCAAAGTTGATCCTTTTGGGGAAAATCCTTCAGACCCTTTAGGATAAAGAAGGTAGCAAAAGAAGTGTCAGTATTTCTCATTTGATGTAATAACCTGTTTGTTGGTTTTTAATTTTTTTTTTTGAAAAGGCATTCTTTTTGATGCTGAATAGCTTCTGTATAAAGGAAAAAAATAATGAACTCATAGGAAAAAAGAAATAATTACTTACCTTTCATTTCCAGTTCATAACCAGGGAGACAAAATGTGATTTTYTGCTTTCTKGGAGAAAGGGAAACTGAATCATTGAAATAAGAGGAAAATGCACTCTGCACTTTGAAATTTGGGGCACTTAGTTCTGTTATTACTATATTACCAACCACTGTTACTGCATTCACAGACACACCATTTCAGGGTGTTTGAAAGTATTTATAAAGAAGTTGATTCTTACGTCAAATGTTGGTAATTTTTTCATTTGGGTTTGTTTTCTACCTTTAGCTTCTTGGTGAATTGTTACTGGACAGACACAACTTCACAATTATGACAAAGTACATCAGTAAACCTGAAAATCTCAAATTAATGATGAACCTTCTACGAGACAAGAGTCGTAACATTCAGTTTGAGGCCTTCCATGTGTTCAAGGTAYGTTTAAAACATGAAACAAAGATAATCTGACCAGAAGTTGTTTAATTGAGTAAATTACTTAGCTGAGCCTAAAAGGAGCTTATCTTAATGCCTGCTAAGTGATTAAATAAAGGGAACACTCATGTTTGCTTTATTATGATCCATCTTTACAAACAGATACCTTGGTTATCTTTTGAAAACTGTTTAGAAACCACTCAGGGGCTTCCATGTGATTGTCAGTGTAATCTCTCTTAGGAAATTTTGAAATTAAGTACAGTAAGGTGAGGAATTCGTGATTCCATATAAAATCATGGAGCACCCTGGAGTTCAAGAGTGTTTTTATCATGCTGCATGATCTCTGAAGAATAGCAGTAAGTTTAGGTCACCTAAATTGCAATTTGCAATGTCTGATTTTCAGACTGGCAGCTGAGAGTTGTAACTTGAGGTCTAAAACTTTGCAGTAAGCTGTTAGATATCCATCAGATGTTGTATATTCATTAATAAACCATGCATTTGTTATRAGATATAGCCATGAGGTGTCTTCAGTGATTTCTGCAGAGGATGTAGCTGRTCATGCCCCACTGACAAAATTTACTTTGGAACTGGTATTCAGCTTGTGTCCTGATCTAAAAAAACCCCTCATTTTATTTACAAACTTGCATTTACTGCCATTGTTTTTTTCTGTAGGACATTGGAATAATTAAAACATTTTTAGGTTATCATCAGCAGCATTTTGTTAGATAATTTTTTTTAACTTAACCTTCTGTTTCTCACTGTTGTGCTCAATGCCTTTTATTTTCTTGCAGGTGTTTGTAGCCAATCCTAACAAGACACAGCCTATATTAGACATCCTTCTAAAGAACCAGACCAAACTTATTGAGTTCCTCAGCAAGTTTCAGAATGACAGGACCGAGGATGAACAATTTAATGATGAGAAGACCTATTTAGTTAAACAGATCAGGGATTTGAAGAGACCAGCACAGCAAGAAGCTTAAACTCCAATAAACCTTTAAAATATTAAACCCAAATTCAGCATTTGCTGTTAGATATTCAGCATCAGGCACTCTTATCGATTCATGAGGAACATTACTGCTAATCTGCTGTTCAGTGAACGGTTTTTGTTTTTCTCTTTTCATTTTTAGTCCAAGTTGAGAAACATAGCTGCTGCTTTCTTGCACAATGTGGACTTTCTTGATATTTGTGTCATTTCAGAATTCAAAGACACTGCTTGTTTTAGGAGTCCTGAAAAGAAAAGATTCTAGGTTCGTGAAAGCAAACATATAGATACTAGTTTGGTTTAGGAGAGAAGGTATTAATGTAGTTAAGTAACAGGTTGCATGCTTGCAAATCTGAATAAATCTGTATGTTTGCACTTACCTTGTTTGAGATAATGAGCACAATGTGACCTGTGCATACCTGGCACCATAGTATAAGATTATATGCCTTGATTTAAAAAAAAAAAAATGTGCAGTGCTTTATTTGTAATCAAAGGGGAAATGTATCTAAGATGTGAGCTTACTGGGATAAACAGTTGTCTTGCAAATAAACTGATATTGAAACTTAGCAACTTTTAAAAGAGTGAAATCTCAAGGTTCATAAGGAAAATGTATATATGCCTTTCACTGCTTTATAGAATTTTTTTTGACATGATTTGATTTTTCTGAGACTTGACTTGTAAACTTGGAAATATGTTCTAAGGGTTTTTGTTAATTTTACTTTAAAGGTATTTCAGACAGTAGACCTAGCAGTGACATTTTGCATTTCATTTCAACAATGCTTGCTGGTTTCTTTTGTATATAACTCCTAGGCTGCTCATTTCTTTAAAATATGATTTAATTTGTACAGCAGAGGAATGTTATTGTATTAGTCTGTAACTATTACCTAATATTGAGTTTTTGCAAAATGAATGCTCATATGTAATTGAATACTTAGATCACATGGAAATGCTGATTTAACAATCCCAAGTACTGCAGCATTTAAAAGGAAACAAAAACCCAAACCCAAACAAATTCTTTGTATTCACTTATCTAATGGGGTGCCATCAATTAGRGTAGGCTGAAACAGAGAACTGGAACCCTTTCTACTGCGTTCTTACCAGATAATATTGGCCTTATTTAATTAAACTAGCATTGTGCTCACCAGCTCTGCAAATGGCAAGGATTATGCTAAATTAATATCGATTCCTCTGACTTCTGGGGAGCCTGCAGTGCGTCATTTCTTACAGTAAATAACTCGTACAATAGTTGTGTAAGTGAATGATTTAATTCCCTCCGACCTCAAGAAACAATTTCAGAGGTGTCCTAGGATAACAAAATGATTTAATTTTTTGTTGATTTTATTCTTTAATGCTGCAAACTATCAGTATTTATAAAACCAGAAAACCCAACTGATTTTGCACCATGTTTTTTTGTTACTGTGACCATACAAAAGGAATCTACTAAATATAGCTAAATGATGTTATTAAAATTGTATCTATCCATCATATAGTAATGCTAAGATCACAACCAAGCAAAAACTTATGGATTGGGGTCTGAAAGTTCCAATTCTGCATGACTGAATGATTGCGAATGCTACAGAAAATGTTTGTTGCTTCCTGTCCTCTTCCCATTTGAAATATTTCGCAATCAGTGACGTTGAAGCTGATTTGAAAGCCTTCACAAGGGAAGTCTGAGAGCTCCTGAAAATTGAGTGTTTTCACTCRGTTGTTTAAAACTGCTCTTAATGTTAGAATTGGTTTTTTTAAATGTTCTTAACATGTCCTTTGCAAACAGAATCATTTTGCTTACAGGAAAGAAAATAGCTTCCTCTTTCTGGAGATCCCAGGCAGAACTGGCACTGAGGTGGTGTTGTAGTTCAGTACTAACTGTCTGTTATATTTTGGTTTATCATAGCTGAGTGGAGGAAAACATTATTTGCCAAGTTACTCACCATAACACGTAAGGCTTCCTCTTTAGAAAGACGTAGATGTGTTGAAGATTTCTATGTGTAAAGAAGTGAAAACATTTGGACTGGGATAGAGGCTACTCTATTAGGCCTTGGAATCAATGGCTATGGTGACTTTTTTAATATGTGGAAACATTTGAATGTTGGCTTTCGAAAAGAAGTTGTATTTAAATTAAAGCTCCTTTGATGTGCTGTTCATATTAAAAAAACTTGTTCTGGAAGTGGTTTCTTATCTGCTTGAAGGCATAAGGGTATTACTAAAACATATTTAAATGCAAGCGGTTTTTTGTTTGGCTTTTTTTTTTTTTTAAATAAGAGATGTATACAATTGTAATTCTATTTCCGTGGTAGCATTTCATTTCTCCTGAGGAAAATGCGTTTCGTATACAAAAAATCTGGCTGGCCCCATAATTTAAATTAAAATAAAATTTTGAAGAAAAATGTGTGTTCTTTACTGTGTTACTGAAGAGGATCAGTTTCTTATGGATGTGCATCATGTCTTATTGCTTTAGAGTGGCTCAGCTTTCTCCTTTTCAAATATGAAATCATTTTAAACCATGAAAAGCTCTGGCTTGTGCAAACATTTTTAAAGAATTAAGACAAAGTGCTGTATTAGAGATGCAATCAATTTTAATTAATCGTTGGTAGCCTCCCTTGCCTCTTTTGTATTACTATTCCTGATTCTATTTCTTTTTGGCATGACCAAGGGCGAAGAAAGGAGATGCTATTTCCTGCATTGTGGCTGGAGACAGGACCTCATAGGATTGGTTGTTAAATTTTTGGCCCTTCACTTGTCTCTAATTTTCAGAAGCTGTCTGTCATTGGTTCCCCTTTCCTTAGGCCATGCCGGGGTCTCCTCCCTGCCTCTGGAGCTGCTGTCACAGGTAACACCCCAGGTTCTGCAGTGTGGCAAATACCAGCACAGGGTTATGTTTTAAACAACATTCAGGAGCTTTGATGCAGATTTCTGCAGCAGAATTACTGAAGGGAAAAAGTTTTCCTKCAGGAACATAATTACTTTACAAATAAATATTTGGTCTTTGATAACTCCCACTASAGACTATACCTGCGTGAGCCTCTATAGAAAGTGCTGGCATTTCTCCTCAGTGACAGGAAGATGATTAGAGGGGGAAAGAGTAATTTATACTTTAAGTCAAACTGCAGATTTTAATTGAGTGGACAAGTTGGGTACTTGACAGGGTGTTAGAAATAGCCCTGGTGGAAGGAGGYATGGAAAATCCAAGATGTTTCTGTGACTTCTTAAAATTTGTTTTCCCCACAGAGTTGATCAGCAGGACCTGYCTTCTGAGCTGCCATCTCCAGTAACCCCAGTAGGAGTTGTCCTTGGAACTGTGGGATCAGGTTGTGAACAAAGCTGCTTTCAGTAAGTTTGCCTCTGTTTGTGGCCTGCCCAGTCATTCCTAGCAGGCGACTTGATCCATTTGCCTTGTGCTTCTATTCCTGTTCCCCTTTGTTGATGTTCGTTGGCTGCTGTGTTGAATTATTTCCCTGGCTGTTTTGCTTTTGCTCCATGGCTGTTCACTTGAGCTGGTGCCATAATTTCTGATGTYGTATTTTCATATTTTCATTTTAAAGGCAGTGCCTTTATTTTCTGTCACYTTTGTGGTTATTTCTCCTGATACATCCGTCCTCCTTTTTCCGAAGGTTTTGGCCTTTGTAAGGCTGTTTTAAGTGCTGATTGTTTCAGCTYTCCAGCATATTGCAATTTAAGTTGATGCTTAGTAATAATGAGGAAAACGTTACCCTGTTCTTTTACATGTTGCTTCTTTAARTAAGTGTTCCACTTAGTCTGAGCACACTGAACTTGGGAAGAATTGTTTCTGGTGTATGGCATCTGTATTAACCAGGGYAGATCCAGTTTAAATGCCATGTGACTAGAGGCAGACAAAACTAGACTGAGGCATTCCAAAAATCACCATTTGGAAAAGAGTTAAAAGGAGAGAGCAGAGGGTAATATCAATATATTGCAATCTTTGAAGGAAATTGGCTATTTCATGAGAGAAGAATGATGGAGAGAGACTTAAATGCAAGAACATGGAGTGACAGGAAAAGGAAAAGTGGCTTTAAATTGAAGGAGGGCAGGTTTGAATTAGATAGTAGGAAGACATTTTTTTCCTGTAAGCGTGGTGAGGCACTGGAACAGGTTGCCCAGAGAAGCTGTGGCTGTCCCATCCCTGGATGGAGCTCTGAGCAACCTGRACTAGTGGAAGGTGTCCTGCCCTTGGCAGGGGGGCTGGAATGAGATGATYTTTAAAGTCCCTTCCCACCCAAACCATTCTATGATCCTGTGTTCTTCCTATTTTAAAATAAATGTTGACGCACCTCTATTTAAAAAATCACCACAAAACCCCAAGTTACACAGCCAACATATATTTAGATTGTTGGTGAGTGTATTGTGTACACAAAAAAAAATAAAGGCAAGCTCATTATTAAAGGGCTCTTTCTGATTTGCATGAGTAAGGATATTTTGTGTGCTTGCACACAAATGCCCTGGCCAGAACTAACTCTCTGTCACTTCCCATTCAGGACTCTTCAGGCTAAAGGTTTTCTATTGCAGGAGAGTTTTCCAGCTGTATTGTGGTGGGGCTGTGTCATCCCAGTAGCAGGATTACGTGCACCAAGGGAGAGTGACACATGGCTGGAGGTGACACCACGAGGTGACTCTGACCTCAGGTGTTCCTAATGTTGGCAACACTACAGAATTTATCAAGAGGGCATGTTTGGAATGAACGAAGACACTGTGCTGTAATAGAAAGATACAATTTATACATGTTTTAGTGGGAGTGGATCTGTTTGGAAAAACAAGATAAATGACTGCAGTTGTCTGTTCTCTATGTCTAAAATTAAATCATTGGTAGGTGTTTTTCCATTTCTTCCCTAGCAAATTCCTTGTACTGAGCTGTCATGGAGGATCCCACTAAGAGTTCTKTCTTTCTCTTGTGGCAGTCTTTGGKSATGTACCTCACATCCCACCAAGGAGAGACTCAGGGTAATAAAAAYGTGAGTATTGTTTAACAAGGTTCTACTRTTCAAGCATGTTGAACTGAATTTARTGTYGCTTAGTGTTATTCAGAGACTTGAAGGATTAGGTTTGCATTTATTTGAGCATAAAACAAGAATAAAAGCAGTATGGATTTTTTAGGTATGTTAAGAATTTTGTGTATTCTAACATTTTAAAATAAGCTTTTGTAACTATAATTCAGGGCATCTAAATAAGGCCTGCAGTGTGTGTTGTACAGTTTAAAGAGCTGAGGTGTGAACCAGCTGAGCTTCTGGCCTCAGGTCTTTAACAGCATCTCCAGATTGTATGGAATTAAAAGAAAAAGTGTCAGTTTGAGAAATCAGGCTGTAATTCAGGTTTCAGGGCATYTAGACAGGTTGAGAAATAGTCTGGAGAGACTAAAAGATTCGCTTGGCTATATAGCTTCAGGTTGCAGCAGCTGAATTTCCTCACCTTCTATCTCTGGAATTACAGAGTGCTGGGTCATGCCAGCTAATATCCAAATTACATGAAAGCAGCATTTAAGGATTTTCAATAATATTGCTTTTTTTAAACATGGTTCAGCTGCCCCTTGCTGGGGAGGTACCTTTCTGCAGCCTCCTGGCTGACCTGATGCCTTTTGCCTCATCCCACAGATTAGCTTAAAACCTTCAGGAAAAAGAGCATGGAGCAGGATAAGGCATTGAAGCAAAGGCTCAGAAAAGATGCAGTTCTGCAGCAGAGCTGTCRATGACACAGCAGTGTTACCTGTCTTTGACTCGGGTAACATCAGTGCTCAGCCTCATGACCTGTTTCTACTCTGGGGATGAAAGATGGTTTAAATCTTCTTTATCTCCTGTGGTACTCCTTGCTTCTGAATTTCCAAATCCATAAAGGATATTTTCTGCACCTCTGTTTTCTATTAGTTAATCTCTCTCTTACTGAGTCTGATTTTACACTTAAAAAATCTCAATCCTCTTGGCAAATCACTTCTTCCCACTCTTGCTTATCCCCTCTGATTTCTGCTAGTTGCCTTTTCAGCTCATTTTCCAAGGGGCTCTTCGTGTTTTTTGGGAAATATTCTGTAATTTCATGTAAGAAGTGCAGTCATTTGTCTGAYCACTTTTTCTCCAGGGGTGAAGAGTTTTATCATCCAGTATCATTGCTGCAGGTAATGTGATTTCCTATAGGCAATACTATTTGTGTATGATTAGAAAKTAGAGAATAGGCAGAGAGTAGATCACAGGTACTGCACATATGGGGCTCAGCACTGTGTSTGGCACATGGGGATGTTGCTGGGGGTGTGAAAGTAGCACAGTTTGACCAGAGTRACCCTTGCTTTGGGAGGTTTGATGTGTGGGTTGGTGGCCAGACAGCGTTGGGCAGCCAGGTGCTCTCCCCACCCATGCACACCCAGCTGTGTGGGGCACTCRGGGCCTGGAGCTGATAACAGATTGATTTATAAAGCAGCCAGTGTTCTACCTCTGCTTTTGAAATGCCCTGTTTGTGTGAACACTTGGCTTTGGGTTTCTGGTGTCAGGGATGGGCTCAGCAGTGGGTGAGCTTTGCAGCCATTCCTGTCCCTTCTGTATGTGGGTGGCTGGGACAGTGTCCCCCTGATCTCAGGCTAGGCAGGGTCAGACACTGCCACTGTCATCCTGGGACTGCACTGAATCATCTGTGTGCAGCAGGGGAGATCAGATCTTTGATGTCCTGTTCTCTCAGTCCATTAGCTCTAAACAGATTTGCTGCTGCAGCTGTTGGATGCACTGTKCTGCCAGCAGGAGTGACAGGTGTGAGAATGACCCCTGCCCCTGTGCCCAGTTCACACTGACCCTTGCAATTTCCATGCAGTGCCAGTACATCTGCCAGTACTGCTTCCTGCCAGTGCTGTCTGCCTGATTGGTCAGCACTCTCAGGGAGAGAAAAGGCAATAATTACAAATTAAACGGCCTTTGAGTTGGTACAAGAGGGGAAAAAACGAGCCCCAAACATGACCCGAACAGAGAGCCCCCGAGTGGTCTGCTTTTGAGGTGTGCAGTGTCTTATGTTCATGTACAGAGAAGTTTTGCTTTATTTGGAGGGGAATGAAAAAAAAGGTTTATAGATGAAGGGTCAAAAGTCCTGGACAGCCAGGAGATGGTTTTAATTTGAATGTCCTTACTTTACTCTGTGGCCTTCAGCTTCTGGAGGTAGAAGGTAAGTGAGAAGGTCTCAACCCAGACAGTACTGGTAGCTCTGATCTGAGGTTCTCCACACCTCAGAGAAAGCTCCAAAGTGGGGCAGTTTCCCTTCCTTTTTGCCCSTAGAGCAGCAAAGGTCACAGAACCAGAGCCTGGCCACACACTGGTCATTCCCAGTGACACCAGTTTCAGCTTTGGGATCTGGTTGCCTTGGTGTTTATCTGCATGTTGTGGCCTGATCAAGAGKCCATTGAAACAAACAAAGAAACAGAAAAATTACTGGTGGCTTGACAGTCCAGATCTCAGAGCATTCGTGATCACTACTGGGAGGGCAGAGGAGGGGCCAGCAGGTGTCTTACTCTGGAATAGTGAGGGAGCAAGAATGGGAGCTGAGAGGGAGTGGGGATGGGAGAGATGAGGATACTCCCCTGCTCAGTGGAGGAGGTGGCTCTGGTGGAGAGGAAAGGATATGGAGACGGAGATTTTAGCTCAGAAAGTGTGGGGAAGTCTGGGAAATCTTCCTCCCTCACTGGAAAACCTGGGTCTGGGTCTGTCCTGCTGCTGGGGATCCCTGCATGGGGCTACTGTRACCCTGTTCAGTACCTGAGCGATTATCAGCTCCTGTCTCCTGTGACACTCGTGGCTGTCAGAAATGAGCAGTTACACTGGGCCATCTGAAAATTGTAGTCACAGCCTTCACTTTGTGTGAGACTGGGCTCTGGCTGGACTGTCTCCATCAGAAAGTATCCAAAATTCATGTGGATCATCTGGGGCATTGCGCAGTTTGGTTAGTCCAATTCAAAATGAAATACTATCTTTTGATCCTCTTAACAAACAAACCTTTTCATGAATTTTTTTTGGCAGAAACCACCTTTTTTTCCCTCATGGAAAATTCCYRTTTTCTCAGAAACAGAAAATCTCCCCTATGGAAAATTTCCAATGAGCTTCAATTCTAAACCTTGATGCCAGAAAACATCTAGCAGGCATTAGCAGAGGGTGACTCAGGGTGTAATGTATCATTTAATTCTGACTAGGGCAACACAGCCACAGGAACTGGAGAACACGAGCAGGCTCTCWGAATCCCTAACTCAATATTCAGTAGGCAATCCACCAAAACCACATATGCAGAACAGGGAAAAAGGGTTACAACAACACTTCAGTTTTGAAACCTCACATCTACCCYGAGAAAGAAACTGAAAATGTCATCAGATGCATCTCTGCTTCCTCTTGCTGACTTCCAAATCCAACGCATTCGTGTTATAAGAAGATGCTTTTATTTTGTATTTTTAWATTTTTAGCAGACAATTTCACCATTAACCAGTCTGAGAGCAGAAGGTTTCTGGCTCTTGGAAGCAGTGGAGAAAATTACCCAGCATTAAAACAAATTATCCAGTGAGGGTGATCACACATGGAATCACACAATTGGAATTGGCTGCCCAGGGAGGTGGTGGAGTCATTGTCCCTGGACACGACATCTTCTTTAAAAGAAGATTGGATGTGGCACTCATTGATTGCCATGGTTTAGTTGATGAGGAGGTGTTGGGYCATAGGCTGGACTTGATGATCTTGAAGGTCTCTTCCTGCCTAGTTCACTGTGTGTGTGTGTGATTTTGCAGGTACAACAGACTTGAAGTCTGTTCTGGTTTTGCACAAGAAATAGTCTCCAGTTCTTCTCCAACAGATCTGCTGCTGCTTTCCCACTCAGAAGAGAGACCAGCTGACTGAAAAAGTACCTTTCCCTTCAGCAGAAAAAGGATTTGGGATACAAGTCTGTCTCAAAAGGTAATTTAAAAGCCTATTCATGGAAGCACAGCCTAGTTTAGCTCAAGTCCTGGGGGAAAAAGGAGGCTTCTGGACAGGAAACATGGCTTTGCAGTGCAAGATGGTATCACCTCAGCAAGGAAAAAAGATGGAGAAARGCAGGTGAAGTGCTTCAAGATGTGCCAGTGCTTAATTGTCCTTCCACAGAGTCTTGGGGGTCTCTCCTTATGTGGACCACACAGGCTCATCTTTTAGGGCTGAGGTTACAGGCTGTGATCAAGTATTTCCAACTTGTGTCCTAAACATTGCCTTCAGTGAATGCTAAGCCTTTCCAGACACTGGGTACGTTCCCTTCTCCGTGACCCTCTGGCTGCCTTGTAAGAGCTGAGCAAAAGGCGCAGCTCGGGTTTGGGTTTGGGGTCATGGGGCAGCACTTGGACACTGGAGCAGCCCAGCAGGGCTCTGGCAGCACAGCTGAGAGGCAGAACTGCTCTTTTGAAACATGTGGATAGCAAGTCAGGCTAAATCAGTTCCTGGAGCCTGAGGCCAGGCTGAGCCAGGACACGGTCACTGTCCCACTGCTGCTCACTGGGGTGTTACAGGATGAACACATGSATTGCTGCTTTTCCTTAAGAGGGATTTCTTTTGGACACACTAGAGAGACTGACTACAGACCAAATCACAATAAATATCCAGCCACAGACCCAGCAACACAAATTGTTGTAAAGGCAATGAAAAGGCTTTTTATTTATCACTGATTTATTTTCAAGTATGAAGGACAGGTTTCTTGTGCCCAAACACAGCTGTGAATTTTTGTGGACACATTTTATTTTTTTAAATTAAACCATTAGTAATTTAAAGGTGGGTTTTTTTTTTTTACAATTCTGAAAGTATTTGTTGCATCTGAACTAAATTTGGTTAGGTTTTTGAGCTTTCAAATTTGTTGACGTTTATGCAACCCTAAGAATCCAATGCATGATGGGCAGTAACCAAGTGTCCTTACCAATGTACTTCATCCTGACTTGTGCTGACTTTGATGCTGTTTGCCTCAGAGCCTTCTATTCAAGGCAAGACTTGAATTTTTAATGTAAAAGAGAAGCAGGAACAAAAAAAAATTCCTTTTAGAATAAGAAAGAACTACTGAAAAACCTCTTTCATGTCCTCTATGCATTATAAAAAGGRAAGAAAAAAAGTGATCCAAAGGTTCTTTGCCCCCTGCCTTTGAAGGTCTCCTTTCATGATYTGTTGAAGCAGTTCTCTCCTGATTTTTTGGGTTTTCTGTAGTGTGAGCCTTGCCCACAAAGAAACAGAGGGATAATGTCTCTCTTGTTTGTCATTAGATAAAATACAAAGCTTTACATTACTGCCTTTCAGGTGCCGTCTTCAGCTGCTCTTTGCACTTTGCAGCARCAGACAAAATCCTACTGCCTTTTCCTGTTGCAGTCTTGGTTTTGAGGGTGATAAAAATGAAAGTTAAAGTGGGAAAGTTAAAATGGGACAACATTTAGGACCCATTTTGTTTCTGAGAGTCACGGAGTTAGAAACACTGGGCATTTCATTGCTTCTGCAGGAAACACCATTGAGATGTTTTGTGAAGGAAGTTTTGTTTCTGCACAGTTGAGCACGGCTTCAACCTCCTAATGGTAARATTTCCACCTGAGCAGCTGTTGGCAGTTCTGCAGTGTTCACTCAGCCTGTTATCTTTTCTAAATATATAAATATAAATAGGAATTTAGAAGGAAAAAAAGGTAGAAGGTAATAGGAAGTTAAGTCATGCAGGATGATATGCAGGCTCTGAGTGTTCCTTGTTTATCTTGTATCTCTACACTGAGGGCCCTACTGCATAATGTCACAGGGGCTGGATATTTTCTCCAGTGTAGTGATGCATTTTAATTAAATTTACTGCTTAAAGTGCAGTTATTCATTAAAGGTACCCAGTTGTCCTGAAAGGCATGCTGACCTTGGATGTACAATCCTCTGAAGAGGAGTGTTAGGGGCATGAACTGGAAAAACCTTATTTCACAGACAAAAGACCATGGAGAGTTTCTTGAGCAGTTGACTACATCCATGTGAACTGTTCACCTGCTAAGCCCTCTGAAAGTTTCAAGTCACACTGTTCCCTGTCTGACATCAGCAAATCACGGCAGGTTTATCCTTCTGTCCCAAAATCTGGGCTTTGGCTCTTGCACCCAGGCTGAGCCTCATCCCCAGGCAGCTCCAGCCTCCCCTGGGATGGGTTGGGAGCCCTTGGGCACTCCTGGGTAGGGGATCACCTCTGAAGGGCGTTTTCATGAGGGAAGAAAGCAGATACAAAAGCTCTGCAAAATTCAAGCTGCATTTGTCAACAACAAAGGAKGTACAGTTCTCAGCTAACAATAAAACATTTATCCATTTCCACACTCCTATTTTTTGTTTTCCACTGCTCACGTGTTTTCTGTGTTGAGGTTGTATCTTTCAAGCCCCAGTAGCCCTCTGCCACTAGATGTCTTCCCTGGAACAGAGAGGCCCTGTTTTCTCCTAGAATCTTCTGCCCTTGTCTAGCCTCAGTGTAAAATATTGTTTGCTGTAGAAATGTGTTTCTTATTTCTCTCATCTGCCCAAGGTTCCTTTCTCTCTAAAATAATTTTTTTTTCTTTTATCTTCTCAGATCCAGCACTATGGCTTTGATCTTGTTTTCTTTTGCTGGTGTTATCCCGTCATCAGCCAGTGAGAGACAGACAAGAAAACTGGCTTTATCAGGAAGACAGTTATTCTTTTGTTCTCCAGGATTACAAAGGGCTTGGCTTCTAATGGTCTTTACTCAACCTGTGCATGGATAAGCAGGTAAAAGACACCACTGTCTTTAATGAGCACAAGGAACRTGGGGCAATAGGCAGGGAAAGATGGGCAAAACATAAAGAAGCAAACAAATTAGGTTTCCAACAAATAAATTTGATTGAAGACGTTTCCCCACCTCCTGAAGTGTCAGTGAAGCTGGAACAGCTCACTCTACTCTGAAAATTTAAACTGCAGCCCAAAATCTGATTGTGCTTCAATGAGGGTAAAAGCTTGAAAAGGTACAGCATGTTTTTTGGTTCTGCCAAGATAATGTAATCTCCTGCTATCTAGGAAGTGGTGATCAAAGAAAGGCTGTGTTTGGGGGTGGCAARTGTCTGCTGGGTAAGTAAAGTAAGTGATGTTTAAAGGTCAGAGCGCTCTGCTGATAAGGGATGCATTGAAAGGGCAGAAGAACCACAGAGGACTTCCTATGTCATTACAGCRGGTGCTGTATGAAGTTGAGAGAATAGCTGAACAAAGCAAACCACCAGGATGACAGGATATTTAAAGCAAAATGGGGAAATAATGAGTCATCCCTATTTATCAAAGTGGAGGAAAAGAGATTTCTGTTTCAGTTAATTTCTCTATGGGATATAAAGGCAGCTGTTAACAAAAGGGGGAAAAAAATCCAAATTCCATTTAATTTCCTTTAGCCCTAGCAACCCAGATCCCTTAGATTATGGAAGTTACCAATTATGTAATGTTGTTACCAAAAATCATTATTTTCCAGGAGTCTGGAATTGAATCTCTCCTTGTAATCAGAGCGATGTGTTACTTGGTTGTAAACAAACAAATCTGTGCTCAGGGGTGTTCCTCAGACACCCAGAATTAAACAGCATCAGCAAAACATTACGGGCAGAGCTGAGTGAAGGTGCCTGGGTCCTGGAGTGCCATCACAGCTCAGTGGCCTCATGCTGCCCTCCTGGTCCGCAGGACTCATGGCTCAGGGCAGGCTCTGGGACTGCTGCTGTGCCCTGCCATCAGCACCTGCTTGCAAGGCCTTGTTTGRAATAGATGATCCTCATGGAAAAGGTAATGTATTAATTTGGGAATTTACTGGATTTGGTGTTCCTTACTGAAAGTTTGGCTTCCCAAAAGGAATGGTTCCTTGGGGGAAGACCTTGCTCATGCCTCAGAACGTTCTTGCTATCTTATGTGGATTTATGCTTCAGATCTTCTGGTATGTGARGCTTTTCCAAAGAGCTTTTAGGCCAGTTGCTACTTATTCCTGTGGTAGTAAATCAGGTTGCACACATTGGTTGCCTCAAGTGCCCAGCACTTCCACAGGTGGTGCTGTCAAATAATCCTCCTTAGCAAGGCAGGCTGGTGCTGTGAGGAAAGCTCACTCCTTGTGGAGCCTGTCCATATGCTCTGTTACTGTCCATCTGTTGGTGTGAAGACAAACTTCCAAGAAATGSAAGTCTGCTAATGTGCACAGTGTGAGGTTGTGTGTGGGGATAGGTTAATGTTGATATCATTAGTGCTCGGTCACCTAGGTGATGGATCTTGCTGCTATAGTAACCTGCAGGCTGCATTGCTCATCACATGAATTTTGACAAACAGGATTGTTTTAAGGTGGTGTTGCCCTGTCTCTTGCCCTTTTAAAATTTTTACACCAGTTGTAAGATGAGACCTTGGAATGTGAGTTTTATTCTGTTTTTTCCTTGAAATATTGTCCTGGAAAATACAGAATGTTTATGGTCAAACACTGAACTTAGGATAGAGATGTTTAAAAAACAAAAAGCTATTGCTTTTCACCTTCTGAATTCTTTCCTGCCTCTTAGGCCCATCCTTCACTATGGAAGATGATATTTCAGAGGAATTGGAGCCAGTTCAATAKATCTATCTTAGGCATCCACATGGACTTGTCACATGCTTGTGCCATCATGCAAACCTGCAGCCCTGTGCTGTGCCAGGGTCATGTCTGGAGCACGGATGTTCTGTGGATGGCTCRTGATACGTTGTGGGCACTGTAATGTCTTTTGTTGACCCAAAAAAGAAGGAATTTTAATACATCCAGTTCTTTCAGCTCATGACTAGTATAGTATGTTCATCTAGGACTCCCTGACATGCTGCTGGGTAGGAGATTTTCATGGATTCATACAGCAGCACATTATGGGATGTCTCACTAAGATCTGTGAAAAAGGTGCAGAAGTCATGAGGGCACAGTGGGAGAGCAGCTCCTAAGAGATGGATTTTTGGTTTTGATCACTTYATAACAGTTGGCTGTGTGTTTTTACAAGTCACAGTGTGTTATCTTCTTCCACTTGGACATTATAGGCAGTAGGAGATTTTTTKATTCCTACATGGTGTTACTTAAGAGATTTTTAAGTTCCTCTTGGCAGAGCAGGATGGGACAAGGGGGAGTATGTCATGATGACCTTGTGGAGGGGCAAACTGTTAAATCCTTTACAGTGTGACCTGACTGAACAGATTTTCTGCTTTCTGGAAAATTTTACAAGGCATAAATAAAAATCTGGAAAAACACTAATGAAATCAAGCCCAGAAGTGATTAAAAATGAGACTGCCAACTTTCTGTCTCATGCAGAACACTCCAGGTTAACCGTGGAGGCAGAGCAGGGCCAACATGTGCACCCCAGGACTACACCAAGACAAATCCCAATACAAGTGGGGAACCATAACATACAGCAGCCCGTTTCTTAGAAGCAAATCTGTGGCAATATCCCAAAGAGTAACCCAAATCATGCTTGAAACATCCAGGAGAGTGTTCTGGTGTACCACCCCATAACACTGAAACGGTCTTGCTTGCCCTTGGCACAACCAACTGTGCAGCTGTTGATGCAGCTGTGCTGGGTGTTTTGAAAAAGCCTGAGAAGAATATATGTTCATGGCACTCCAGCTGTAATATAAACCTGAAAATATTGCCTCTGGGCATTGACAAGACTTTAAATGCTCTACAGACCAGCATCTTTGCTGGCAGAACAGGGACAAGCTGTGCCCACGTGATGTGCCAGCTGATGGTTTCTCATGTGTGGGATTAAAGTGGAATACACATTCCCAGGAACAGGGGTGGTTGGTGGGCAGGGATACAGTTTGGTAGGCCTGGAAGATAAAAGCACAGTGCAATGGAAGCTGCCTTTAAAGGATGCTCTGTGCATAAAGTCATCCAGATTTGCTCTGTCTATGCTCTGCTATACTACAAAGACAGCATGACTGCACAAAGACTCTGGTGTAGTTTGGGCATTTGCTGGTAAACTGGGGCATCTACTTCTGATTTGGGTTGCCCTCATTCCTGGGCAGAAAGGTGTCAAACAGTGCAGGGGACAAGAAGAGAGTGTAGGGAGTTTGTTTCAGTTGTGTCAATATTGTGCCCATGTAATTTGCTGCATTAGAACCAATCCAAGTATATTCTTCATTGCTTGTCCACTGGCACTGTTGACTTCTAAATGTGCTGGAGTCCAGTGGACCCCATAAGCTTCTCCTAATTAATGAGCAGCTATCCTCCATGTCATATCAGGTTAGGCCATTTTTCAAAGAAACAACCTCACGAACATCATCATAGCTGTCATCTTCATTCCTTTGTCCCTGGGACCTTCTGAACAAGACCATGGCAATTACTGGATGCAGTTTAATTTGCTTGCTTTGGCTTTTATTTCATTTGGGCTGCAAAGCAGAGGACACTTACAGAGCAAGGCTACATCAGTTCTGTCAGTTGTTGACTCTGAGTTGTTTGAATTTGTATAACAAGTGCTGATGCTGTCAGTAAGAGTGGTTCTGTCTCTTGCTGAAAACTCTGTCAGCCATGCAATGCTGAGATTTTGTTAGGTATTGAGTTATGGGTATGATAGGATGTCACACGTTGCTAGGGGGGCAGCAGGTTCCTTGCACCTGCCCTGATTTGGAGCAGTTTTGGGTATGACAAACCAGGTGTCTGAACAGAAGGATTGTTCACTGAGTCACCCTCCCAAAGAAGTCAAAACTGAGGGTGTCCAAGCAGGTGTTTGCCTTGGGTCCTYAGGTGCACACCTCAGTCTGCACGTCTGTCTCACATGCTGGACATGGATCTGTCCTTGTTTTTTCTCCTTTTCTTGGTGTGTATATTCAGGAGTCCATTCAGGCAAGGCACCAAAAAGAAAGACCAAATCTAAGGAACCAGAGCAAGCARGAGGGTGCCTGCTGTGCAAATATTTTGGGCAAACACAGAAGTTTCAGTAGAGACAGAAGAAGCGAAAGAGGGGAGAGGAGATSAGGCTCTTCCTTTCTCAGTCCTGCAGCTGGTTAACATGGAAGTCTCCATCTCCTAAGGGTTATTAGTATTGGTACAGTGTCCTGTGATACTTCATCCCTCTTGAATTTGAAGGTAATGATAGTTCTCTAAGTGTGTAACATAAAAACCTGAGATGTTCATGGAGATGTGCTAATTAGAAGAGACAGCAGACTCATTTAGAGGATGTGGCTGTCATGGAACACCACAGTTATTTTATGTGAGCTTTCAAAGCAGTTCTTCAGCAGTCAAACTCCTGGCAAAAATGACATTTTCTTTCCTCTTTCCCAGCTAAAGTCTGCTGGAGAACGGTGCTGATTTTCAGTGTCATGTTCCTTTCTCTGCAGTGTGTCCTGCTCTTGCCAGAAAGTAATTTATTCAGGCTWTGTGGTCACTTAAATCCTGAATCATARGATGGTGTGGGTTGGAAGGGACATTCRACATCATCTCATTCTAATCCCCCTGCCATGGCACAGACACCTTGCACTGGAGCACAGCTTCATCCAACSTGGCCCTAAACATTCCCAGTGATAGATCATCTAGAGTTTCTCTGAACAAACTGTTGCCACCATCCTCAGAGTAAAGAATTTCTTCCTAACACCAAGTGTAAACCTGCCCTCCATCASWTTSAAKAAATYCCYCTYTGTCCTGTCACTCCRTGCATGTGTAAATAGTCCCTATTGCAGAAGAGGAATACTGAGGAATAAGAAAAAGGTGGGGCCTGTGTTCACATGTTACTTGCATGATGGGTGGGCACGAGCTGGTGAAAATGGTGGCCTTCTAGTGTAAGCCAATACTCGAATCTTCAAACACCCTCCTTTTCTGCAGCTGATTCAAGGTGATTGTGCTCAGAATTGTAATTGCAGGCACGTTTTCTTGGGGCCAGGCTCCTGACACCATAGAAACTGGAGTCAGTGRTGCTTCACTGCCCTGAGCTGAGGCTGGTGCTGCATCTGCACCATGAGCAGGGTCACACACTGCTCTGGCACAGCTCACCATGTAGGAACATTTCCCTGCACCTGCCAGAAGATGGATTTTGCCAGGCCTAATGACTCTGAGATAATGGCCCTTCTGGTGAGGGGGATACCAGCCAGCCTCCCCAAATCCCCTCCCACTCTTCTGGTTTGCAGGCCCCTGGCAGGARGGAGGGGGCTTTGGTTCAGTCTGTGGCTTTTCCACATCCACTGGCCTCTTTCAGTGTCAGACAAGGAGAGCGTTTCAAGGTTGGTGAAGGTACAGCAAAAAGCCCAGTTCTTGAATACAGATCTAGAAATGAGGTGACAGAAGGGAAAGGCAGAGGGAGAGCTCAGGTTCCATCTTCTCTTGTACCTGGGGCTCTGTCCCTCACTGGGRCTCTTGGGGAATGGGGCAGGAATGCAGCTGAACTCCGTGGGGCTGAGACCTCACACCAYTTTCTCCAGCAACTACTTAAATCCAGCCTTAGCCTTTTATCTTAAACSAGTATCTCCCCTACATTCCCTTTCCTCCCTCCTGCCCAATCTGCATTTTAACACATTCATATGTAAAGGTAAGAAACAGGGCCCTTCCCGTTTTCTGGGCTTTCTTGGCTTGTAGGCTTGTATCCTGTTCTCACTTCTGCTTCCCTATGAACTTGAATGCCCTCCCTGCTCCTTCCAGTAATTATATAAAGTCAAAGTGTTTTGATTCCTGGAACCCTTAGCACATTTCCAGATAAATTGTGGATATGTCTATAGAAAATCTCCCTCTAAATCATAAAAAGCATAAACTGTACAACAGTYCTGGTGATTTTGTTGTCTTGGGTATGCTCCCTGCTGATCCCATGACATAAAAATACAGCTTGGGTATTTAGGGTGCTGTCTCCAAGCCACATTTCCCCTTCCCTCTCTCACCATCCCTCCCCACTTTTTGGCACATGGTGTGAARGGGTTTTGGTGCCACAAGAGGCAACCAAATGTAACAATCCCCCTGGTTCTGGCTTTCAGCAGTCCTGCTGTTAACCAGTGGTTAACTGAATGTTGTTCAGGTCAAATCCATTGTGCATCTGGTCCGTGCATACCTTTTGAAATGTGAATGCTTTTTTTTAACTCCTGACTGAAGGATGCTAAGTGTTGGCCTTTCATACACCAGTTTATAAAAGAGAGATAACCAAGATCCCTGGAGCTTGCTAGTTTGCAGGAGGGAGACTAATCCAGGATAATTCCTACTATTAGGAGAAAATTACTCTCTTGTTATTTTTGAAGTACATAATGGTAATAGTTTTCCATCTACCYTCCTAGGTAGCCCAAGGCTTCCTGCTGCTGCTGAACCATCAGGGTTTTTTTCAARGAAAAGAAGGAACAAAGGATGTGATGCCTGGATAGCTGTATCTGGGCTCATCAACACGTTGCTCTGGCTGGTGTGGCAGGTACCCAGGAGTGACAAGAAATTCAGCTCAGTTCAGCTGCAGATGAAAGCTGTAACTTTCCATGGAAACCACTGGATTGATTCTCTACCTTTGGCTACAGGTAATTCCTTTACCTCATGCAATTATGTGTGGTAATTAGAAGTACTTTGTATAAGGAATAGCAAAAACCATTAATACATCCTCTGCTCTTGTGGTCCGTTCCTTTAAGAGCGATACTTTTTTTTTTAACAGTTTCTTTTTTTAAGCCCAACCTGTCTCTTGCTTTCTTACGCCTATTTAGTTGATCAGGCATAAGAAGGGAAAATAAAAATATATTTTCAGCAMATTACAGAGTTCTGTTCATTTTTACAGCACGCTCTGTAGTACAAGCCCTTATTGGAACTGCAGTGGAAAAGCAGAATGATTTAAGGACTCGAAAATTCTCATTTCCTTCCAGTCTGATACAGTGAGGGACAGCTAAAACACCAGGCAAACCTCAGAAATAGATGCAGCTCAATACATGACAAACACTTTTTGGTTGGCTCAGAATATATTAAGGCAGTTATCTTGTGCTCTCTCTTTAATATCGGTGTGTTTGGTTTTTTTACATAAGTGCTTTTTTGAAAAGTGAGAAGTGGCAATGTAGAGGACAGCTTAATAACAGTTTGTAAAGGACCCACTTCTTCATTACTTGAGAAGTGCTATCATGCTGCTATTCTTAATGAATGGTCAGTCAACTAAATTGTCCMTGGGATTCAACTTAATTACATTCAAGAGATGGAAACTTCGTTGTCACACACWAATAAACAAGCAGATGGCTTTAAGGAAGTCGGTAAGGTGGCAGTTTTAAATAGAAACCTGCTTTGCTTAAAAATAGAAAAGACAGTAGCTTTGAGCGAGATGTTCTGTAAGCAGCATGTCACTTCTCCACTGCAGGGCAAGAGACACAGTTCTGAGCTGTGTTCGAAACGTTGAGTTCACTGKCAGTGTTTATCCTCTAAGCCCCTGATTGAAGGGCCTGTAGCTGGAGGAGTTTTCTTATTGAGAAATGTTTGAGTCTGAATCTCAGCCTGTGATGATTTGGGTGATTTTTCATAATGCCTGCAAAGCCATTTTTATCCAGGGATGTAATTGAAATCTGGGGATGCCACAGAACAATGTAGCTGTGACTGATACCCAATCCAGGAATGTTAAATGAGGAAAGATACTTAACAGTTTAGACCCTTAGTGTTGACCCATTTTATGATTATTTGGATGTTTTCCTTTACTTGTTTTGCATTCATTGTCATGCTGAGAATAACTTGCCTTGTCAATCCTGAATTTTTTTTATGGTACAGTAGAAGTAATATTCCATTATTCCAGCTATGTTCACAAATACTGTCAACTTGTAGATTGTTTGAGGCATTTGTGCATATTACCATTTATAAAAATAATAAAAAATTAAAGGATTTTTTTAATGCATGTGAACATTAACAGCATCCTGCAGGTTTTGTGCCCTCCCTGGGAGCAGTTCTTACTCTGAGTGTCCTTTTGGRGCCCAGTTCACATTGTTCAGGGTGCTGCAGTTGAAGCTGTGCTGGGCAGGAGGTGCAGAACCAGCAGCCAGGATGGGCAGTGGGCTGCCAGGTGAGGCTTCCAGCTGGAGAGWGCCAGGCTGGCCCGAGCTGGGGACAGGGGACTCCCCCAACACCTAAATGATGTCAGTCTCACATATTTGATCAATACTACTCCCCAGTTACACCAGGAAATCACTTGTGCTCTGGAGAAGACCCAGGTTGATTCAGCAGTTGACAGGCCAGCACCTTATGCAAGAAGGGGCAGGGCCACTGTCACTGCTGCCAGGTGCTGTGCTGCTGGCTTGGCGTGGTGTGATGCTGCCTTTCCATTTATTCACCTCTGAGAAAATCAATACATGAGTTCTGTCAGGAGTCCTGGGGAACATCAGGAGCCTTGGGCTTATTTCTCTCAGTATCTGTCCCAAATGACCTAAATATGAGGATCCTTTACTCTCCTGACCACAGACTTGTCCCACCAGTTCCGCAGACTGACCAACTAGGGTGCAGGGTAGAGTCACATTTGAAATAAATGGAAAGAAAAAAATCCAGCTTAGTTTAAATTTTCCATTTAAACAGAAGATTTTAATGTCAGGCTTTCTCTGGTTTTATCASATGTAAGATGTCGTATCACTTTTCCTCAGCTGTATCCTGGCTTTAGGTTTCTTCTCYGTGACAAGAGCTGCTCAGTGGATCACTGAGCTGGAGGCAGAGGAGCTAACAGAGAGAAAGCTGTCCCTGAGGAAGAGCATAACTAAACAACCTAAAAAGAAGGCAGGGCCCAGTCTGTGCCCCGAGAGTGCTGAAGGGGTAGAAAGCAGGATGACCCGGTGCATTGAGAGGGCTGGGACACAAGGATTTCTGCCCTGCTCTGGACAYTTCCTTACTCTAGGGCTATATGTCCTTTATGATAAATTATTGGAAGAGTTAGCATTTACCTTACAGCTGTAGTCAGGGGAGTTGTCTCCTGGTTTGCATGTTGAGTGTGAGGTGTTTGGATCTGAGTATAAGCACTCCCATTTCCATCAACTCAGGACAACCTTGTCTCAGTTTGAGCTCCTGAAATTAGAGGCTGTTGTGGAAATGCAGCCCCTTATCTCTGTGTGAGATAAAACTTGCAATCCCCATGTAACTTTCAGCCACAGGGTGGGATGCTGGGAGGACCAGACAGCTCCAGATACTGAACAATGGTAAGTCAGCACTATTAGCAATTGTTGCTGTGAGTCAATGTTGAATCCCTGCCAAGGATGCCCTTTACAAATAAAATTTAGCACTAATTTATCAATGGGTTAGTTCGAAACATGATGTAAAGCACTCAGTACATAATGAACCCTTCTGGATCGAAAGAAAATGCTCATAACAACTATTATAAATAAATACTATGTTTAAGTGGACCAAATCAATGTAAGAGTATTGCTGTGTTTGTCCACTGACATTTCCCTACTTTCCTTACTACCTGTAGCTGGCAGAGGGGGTTTTGTTAATGTTTGGGGGTTTTTTTTCCCATTTTGTTACCTTAACAAAACTGTCAACATGTGTTCTTTACTCCTTGCTGTGCTCTCTGCTGCTCCCCAGCCATCATCCGGTGGCACAAATCAACCCCCACAAATTCCCTTCTGCATGCCACACTCTGTTTCTGGCAGACAGGGCATTTTCTGGATCACTGTCCCCACGATGGAGGCAATCCATCTGTTCTGCTGCCCAGAGCTGATCCTGGGGGAAAGGCCACCTGAGTGCTCTCTGTTTCTCCGCGGGTTCTGTTCTGTGGCCTTGAAGCGAACAGCAGCTGGGTTTTCCCAGTTTTCCGCAAGTAACCCTTGCTCTGTGTGTACATCGGCTGCACGCTGATACATCCTCAGGCTGGGGAGTTGATCAGTTTTGGTTTATTTTGTTTTGTTCCCCTCGCTGCCCCGCTGGCAGCAGTGCCGCACCCAGCCGGCGTTCCCGCCGCGCCCGCTCCGTGTCCCGCACCCGCAGCCGGTCCAAGCGCGGACCGAGGCCGTGCCGGGGGTGCTGCGGGCAGCCCGGTGCCCGCGGGCGGCTCTTCGGCCCCAGGCCCGTCCGGTGGCACGGCGGCCGGGGCTCGGTGCGGCGGGGGCAGCGCGGGTGCCGGGGGCGGGCGCGGCGCGGCTCCTCCCCGGGGCGGTGCACCGGCGGCGCGGCGGCGGCGGCGGCGGAGCGGGGCCATGGTGAAGATCGGCGTCCAGCAGCCGCCCGCGGCGCTCAAGCCGGACAAGGAGAAGGAGAAGGCGGCGGGGGGCGATGGGGCGGCGGGCGCGGTGCTGCTGCCCCCGGGCGCCGTGAGTGGGGCGGGGGCAGGGGCGGCGGGAGCCGAGGGGTGCGTGTGCTGTGCGGCTGCTTCGGACCGGCACCGGCACAAGTGTCCGGCTTTACCGATGGCTTCGTGGGCTCCCGAAGTTTGGAGAAGTGGGGAGGGGAGGGGGCAGGGTAGTGGCTCCGTGGCGAGGAGCAGCCGTCCCTGGGCACGGGACTGAATGTCCGGCACAGACGGTGGCAGCAGAACTCATCCCTTTGGGTGGTTTAGCCAGCGGGAGTGTAATTTGGGATTGGTCATGGGTGTGTTTCAAATCCTTCCATCTCCGAAGGCTTMGGGTTGGCATGGGGAAGAGGCAAGAGGAGCGAAGCAGATGGTGCTGGAGCAAGATGAGAATGAGGGCTAAGAGCACACAGCTCTGTCGGTGCTGTGTGGATGGAGCTGACACGGTGGTGCTGAGTTGCTCTGCTGGCCTCAGGTGATGGGTAACAAGTGCTCACGCCTGCAGAGGTTGGGATCCATTCAGGCACAAGGGGAATGAAATTAAGGCACTGGGACATCCTTAGCAGATGCAGCCGTGGCTGAGGCTGGGGTAGAGTTGTGTGTGTCCCTCCCGGGCTGTGTGAGCCATGACCAGGCACTGTGGGACAGTGATGGGCSTGTGTCAGRGGTGGTACGGCCAGTGCCCCTCTCSAGGGCAGAAGCTGAAGTGGGCACTGTGGTGTTTGGCAGCATTTGGGTGTTTCTGAASTCTTGGGTGCTGGAGAACCCCCACTCGCCTGCCCTGCTGTGAGGATGGACCTGCTGGGTGAATACCACTGTGTAGTGTCAGGGTGCTGTCCTGAGGTAGACCTGGACCATGGCATCGAGTCTGCCTTGTTACAGTACTGCCATTTCAGAGGAGCAGTCCTAAACGGCATTTCTGTATTCCTCATAAATCCCTCGAGGGGCTGTGCATGTGCTCTGATCATTTACTGAGCCCTAATATCTCTCCCTCAAAGAACGATGGGGGAGCTGTGGTTTTGCTCCGTTCCTGCAGCAGTGCAGATCGTTCCTGCCCTGGAGAACTCTGCAGCAGGGATTCAGGAGGCTGCCCTGTTCTGCAGAGTTCAGGGAGTCACACACTCCGTGATGATCTCTCCCATCACGCACGATGTGCTCGCAGCTCTGGGCTGCACTGCCAGGGTCTGAGTGTGCTCAGTCTGTCGTGAGTGCATCTGTTCATCTAACACTGAGGAGCTCTRCAGAGACCAGGGGGAATGTGGCAATTGTGACCTCTCAGTGATTTCCTGACTGTATTTCCTAATTACAAACTCAGGTGCTAGTTTTGTTCCTGCCTCTGATTTAAACAGTCTAAGCCTGGAAGTTGACTATCACACTGGACTTGCAGCTCATCCTGCCATTAAAACAGCTTTCCACAGCCAGGAGCTCAGTTCTGTTCATCCTGCGTGAGTTCAGGCAGGATCCATCTCCTTCTGATGAGCATTGTGAGGAAAGGAGATTAAAAAGTAATAAAGCAAAATAACAGAAGCTTACTTCTGTCATTAGTGGTGGCAGATCCCAACAATCAAAATTGCTCCGATTCAGGTCCTGCCAGATGAATGAAATTGGCTTAGGTAACAAATAATAAATTTGGGGGTTTTGCGTTGCCTTGGGCTTTTCTCTGACTCCTGGGAGGCAAGGTGGTGCTGTTTTAAGCCCACCTTTGTGAGCTACAAAGGAACTTAAAAATGTGAATTTAGAACAAAGACTCTTAAACAGTCTCTTGACTCCAGCAGACAGAYGTGTAAGAACATAAGCCCCATGAAATAAGGACCGGAGTGGGTTACAGTGAGTCTGTGCAGCTTGAGGATGTCCARGGAGCACATCCACTGTCATCAGGTGGCCTTCTCCTGCTGATGGTTTTCAGATTATGACAGTGGATTTTTTTGTGTGCTTGGGTTTAGCTGATCCAAGAGGATGYGCTGCTTTGTGAAACATCCAACTTGTGGGGTTGGTCTTTCCATAGCCAGGCTTTCTTGCCATGCTGCCAATAATTTCTGTCTGTGTGTGTCTTTCTCTAGCTGCCTTGCAGCAAAATGGTATTGGTGACATGCAAACAAGATGTTCTGCATTCCTTTCCTCTTTGATCTCATAACTTCAATCCCAGTGATAGGAGCCAGYGCTGGGAAATGATTCAGCTTCCGCAGCCTGTGAATTTTGGCAGGTGTTTGGTGAATGCAAAGATGCAGCAGGCAGGAAGATGTCTGTGATGCTAGTGTGTCCTGAAAAGTAGTAGGTGAAGGAGTCATGACAGCAAGCTTGCATGTGCTGAGCCTTGTTTCTCCCCTGCACAGCTCGGTTTGAATYGGAAAGAATATGCAATTTAAACTTCTGTCAGAAAAATCCACGTAATTTTGAGACTGTTACAACATTTTAAGAGCTTATAGAAGAAACAGTCTTGTCATTGGTAGGAGCTGTGGGGATGTAGCAGCCTTGAGCAGGAGGCAGTTCRAGGTTATGCAGCCAGTAAAATAATCCGTTGTATTCACTGGGAAATATTTTTCAGGTGCAAAATAGTATTTAGTGAGTTTTAATTGAACTCCATATTTACAGTCTGAAATGGAACTAAATATATATGCTGTGTCCTTAACTGCACTGGGAAATACGCTCCTCGTGATTGTGATGGATGTTGAAATCMACAAGAACCAAGTAAAACTGATGGCTGGAGCTCTCCAGCCAGAATGTGGTTTGAGGTTTTTTTGATCCCTTGTGCACCCCTCTAATACTTGCTCATTATTTGGCAGAGACATCGCAAGAGTGAGAGGAGAAGGGGCTTTATTAAAATCTTCTGCTTCTCCAGGTGCAAATGAGTATTGGAGGGCAGAGGTGGCTCTCAGCCCTCACTCTGTCCCTGGTGGGCTTTGGGCTGTGCCCATCTCGGTGCCCCTGGCTTGGGGGATCGTGCCCTACAGCCAGCACTGGGGTGCAGGCACTGCCCGGGGGGACACATCTGTGTGATCCAGGGGCTGCTTTCMCACAAACCTATTGTCCTGCCTCTGGGAAAGGCTGCACAGTGTCTGCTCACATCTGGCTGGTGGTGGAGAAGGTCTTCACAGGCCAAGGAGGACAAGCAGCAGTGCCACTTCTGGCCTTCTCAGGGGTTCAGTGCACCTTGAGCAGTGATGCTCCAGAGCTGGGTTCCCACTCATGGGGCAGCTGGAGGAGCAGTGGCTCTTYGGGCACATAAAGCAGAGCCACACCAACCTATGGAAGCTGCTGGGCCAATGCARTGCTGGGTTTTGTGAGCCACTTCTTTGCAGAATATTGTGAGGTGGGAGACAGATGGCAACGGAAGGGGATGTGAGGAAAAGTCGTTTAAAGAGGTTTTTTTCACAAAGCAAGCTGTAAATTCAGGGAGGGCGGGGGGAAAACTCACTGGCAGCAGTGAGGATTGATTCTGCTTATTGACATGTTCGCAGGCTTCAGTCCAGGCTGCTCTCGAGCTGTGGGGGTTCTCACTGTGCTCAGACTTAGGGATCTGAATATGGTAGATCCTCATTTTAAGAAGCCGCCTCTTACAATAGAAGSTTATTCCTGCTCTTTGCCCAACCCTCCTATATCCATGTGGGCTGAAGTGATGACTTCTTTTTGTGGCCTGTATGGAGYTGTCAGCTTAAAAAGGAGCATTGTCATTTGGGTTCTCTGTGGTTTGGGAATACCTTGCAAGCAGAGGAAAAAGTCTGAATTGGAAAAAAAAACGTGTCTCTGGACCCTTGCAGGATCTGCTGTAGTGAAATACGAGACTTCAGTATCTTACTGGACTCTGGACATGAATATTTGATATTCCAGCTGAGCATGACAAAGGATCTTGCTAAAACTGGCAGAGGGATTAGGACAGAGAATGTCTTTTCCAAGCAGAAAAGTTATAAATGCTACTGAATTTTGAAACATATCTGTCTTTCACCAAAGAGATGTAGACTGAAGAGCTGGAGACAGAGGAACTGGAGATACGTGTCTAGAGGTGTGTGTTCTCCCAAAGCTGGGGGAGAGCTGGAGCCTGCACAGCTTTTCATGTAGGAGCTCTTCATGTGGGAAGAACCTGCTTTGGGCGCAGCAGTTTTGGTGGGGTTTCATACAGAGCTACAGAAAACCAAGACATACCTTTAAAAGTAAGAATTTCAAAGGGTGTAAATGAACCAAAAGTAAGTATGGGATAGAAGCTCTGCTGCACAGCCTTAGTGTGTGAATGCTGCAGGTCCCATGTCAGGACAGGAGCCCGCTGTGTGCTGCTGGAGGAGCCCTGGGCTCTGTAGGGATGAGCAGAACACTTCTCACCCTGTTGTGGCTCCTGCTGCTCGCTGGCTGTGCAGGAAGGGTGACCTGGCAGCTGTGTATGGCTGCCCAGAGGAGGGGATCCAGCAGAGCACTGCATCCAGGTCTGGAGAGATGGAGGATCAGGTGTCCTTGTGCACCGCTCTGCAATTCCTGATTTTGTGCTACCAAGTGTTTGCTCATTACCAGAGGCAAAGGCATTTTCACTTGTAAAGGAGTATTTTCTTCCAAGTGATGTCTGGGGACCCAGGAATGTTTTGGGGTTCTTTTTAATGCCAGTGTTACCATTTGAKGGAGGACAGTGTGAGGGTGTTGGGTTTTTAACTCATCTCTCTGCACTTGCTTTTCTGAATTGTCATCCTTACTGCCGTGCCCTACCTTTGAAGTCAGTTTGAACAACAAAGAGAAGGGTAAATTTGCCTCCTCTCTCTCTTGCTGTTGTTAAACTAGACACCAATTCTTTGTGGTGAATTTTCAAGTGTAGGATTGATTGTCAGAGTTTTCCTATGCTGTTGCTGGGAGAAGAGAGAATYGCTTGTCAGTGCTCCAAAAGGGAGCAGTGACTTCATTTTATGGTGTGACACTCCGTAAGTCCTGATTTTCARGGAAGAAACAAATGCTGTAACCTGAAGGCTGGTTCCTTGATTGAACTTGACCCCCAGGAGAGGCTGGACTCTGCTGGGAGTGAACGGTGCAGGTTTCTGGCTGTGACTGTCTCTTGTCTGCAGAGCCAGCAGAAGGCAGGACGTTTTCTGCTCCTKGGCACCTTGGGCATGGCTGTGTCCTTTCTTCCAGCTTTTTGGGAATCAGTCACGTGTAGAGGAAGAGTGATGAGGGACAGTGATGGCTTCTTTTGCCAGATCAGCAGTGCTTGGCTTGCTCTTTTTGAGATGCAGAATGGCCAATTTGACCATCTCTGCCTTCCTTGACTGTGGAAGCTCAGAGGTGGGTGCTGTAATTTTGAATGGTACACACCCAAAAGCTCTCCARCATGGAGCTCTTGGGGGAAGCAGTGGTTAGAGCCCAGTGGCAGTGCCCAGTGAGTCCTGTGCCYGGCTGTTCCTCTGCTCTGCTGCTTCATTAACATCAAAGGCATTTTTTTCACCAGYAGTGAAAAACTTCACGTGATACCGTGTGAAATCTTTTGATGTCTTTTGCCTGTCACATTTTCTGCTTTCAAATATGTTGACACAGCGCTCAATCCTTCACACCTCTTGCAAAATCAGCCTCTATCTCTCTTGGCTTGTGCCCAGGTCTCCCTGGGCCACTGGCATGGGTTGGTGGGTGGGTTTGTTTTACCASTTGTAGTCTGGGAAAAGGGGTGTGTGTCCTGCTGTCACGCCAAGGGACAGCTCAGCACTTTGGTGGGGACACAGGCTCATGGCTTGCTCCTTCCAAACCATGCATGATGGGAGAAGCAAACTGACTGGTTTTGGTAGCAGCTTCTCTTCCCTTCACCTGGGAGAAGGAAGACTCAGCTACACCAAGAGCAAGCTGAAGGCTGTTGGCATTTCCTTACCTCAGTTTCTCAGTGTTCTGGAATATTTTTGGCATTTGTGAGAGGTCTTTTAAGGAGTCAGGTGTCTGCCCACCTGCAAATGTCTTTTCCTTTGAGTCAAGTCTCTCTTTAAATTTGCCAACCTCTCCGTTTAAGAGCTTCCCCTATTCCCAGAGCAGCTGCTCTGCTTTGCTCTTGCTTGAGCTGCCTTTTGCCTTTCATCACTCTAGAGAGGTTCTGAGACCCAGTGCCAGAGCTTCACCTCCATTCTTCTCCTGGGGAAAATTCCCATTCTTTTCRTGCCACCTCCCACTCCAGGGAGCTTTTTGCAAAAAAACCCCAAACAACCCATGGCCTTTGCATGGCTGTGCTGGCTCCTGCCTCTCCCAGGTGAGATCTGCCCAGGTGCTCCAGACCCTTTTAGCTGTGGTGTTGGAGCTRCTCTGTGGCAGGGACTGATTTTCCCCCTTGTTGCAGTGAGTGGCCTCGAAATCAGGCTGTGTTTATCAGAATCAGTATTTTGGCAGTCAGGCTGTTAAAAGCCCAGGTTGGGAAAATTTTTTGCCTCTTTATCACAGCTGTTTATTTTCTCTCTGTCTGCCTCTCTGTTCAACATGATGCTCAGGGCTTCAGCTGTGAGCCTGGTAAGAATAGTCTTGTTTTTACAAGGGGCTTTGTTGGCTCTGCTAATGCTCTGAATGGTTGTACTCCGGGGAAAAAGGAGAGGGAGGCTGGAATTATTCCAGCTGGAAGTTGTTGTGTCTGTGCCAAAAAAAACAAACAAAAAAAAAAAGAAAAGGAAATTAATTCCTCACCCCCTGTGCAAAGAGGGAGGAGAAACAGCCCCTTAGTTCCAGAAAGGGATGAAAAAAGGAGAAAAGAGGGGGATTTAYATCTCTCTTGCTGATGAGGGAGAAGGAAGATATGATCACTGAATGCTTAGGAGCTCCCACATGCTAGGCYGCATTTTTAACATCCTGCTGTCTTTGTCGTATAGCAACAAAGCTGGGGGTTTTAATTAGGCAGTGGTTGTTTTTGATATTCTAATTCCCAGCACTGTGAAGTGACTCCTGAGGCAGGTGGCTTTGTTGCCTAGTCACGTGCTGTGGTGTCACTTGAAGGTGTGATTAGATTCATTTATTGCAACTTTTTTTGCCTTCAGCTGTGATAGTCTCTTAATTACAGGCTTGGTTTGGGGTTATGGTATTTTTCTTTTTTTTTTGCTTCCAGGCATCTTTGAGTCCAGAAGTCATCAGTTGTGTTCTCTGTGCAAATGCTGTTGCATGGCCGGTGCAAGYGCTGCTCAAGGACTGTGTGCAGGGACTTTGGTTGCCATGGAAACTGTGTGCCATACATATATATAAATATATATGTGTGTGTGTATGTGTTCCTCTGTGTCTATGCATGCACATGTTTCCTTTTGTGACCTAGAGCATCAGAAATGCTCTTCAGCCTGGAAGGACTCTCCTCCATGTGTGGGCTCATTGAGAGTCCTCTCATTGCTCGTGAGAGCACTGACCCCTCTCAGCCAGGGCAGCTGCTCAGGCACTCTTCCCCCGTGGGCTCACCTGGTATTCTCCTCATGTTGCTTCCTCTCTCTCTCCAAGCATTACTTCTTTTGAGGACAGGACTCATTTTTTCTTCATCTGGCACAGGAGCCTTCTTTGGAGAGTCGGGGGTGCTTTGATGGATGCCAGGATGCCTTTGCTGTGATATTTTCTCTCTCTCTGTTCCTCTCCCTCTTCTTGTCTTCCTTCATCTGCCTTACCCCAGTGTGTAGTCTCTCACCTCCCTTCTCCAGAGCTTGGCAACAGCTCCATCCTGGAGCTCAGCCTGGCCACCCCATCTCATTCTGGCCATCCCTGGGGGCTCTCCAGCACGGAGCTCCCCTGTATCAGAATTCCTGAGTCTTTGGGAGGCAGSTCTGGATTTCTTCCCCTTACAGTTTATCCCACAAACCCTCCAGTGCTTTTCCTGGAGCAGGGCAGTGGCAGGGTGCCAGCAGTGCCCAGCACCTGCAGGTGTAGGRGTGCTGCCAGTGGGTGATGGATGAGCTCGGGCAGAAAGAGCAGGCTCTTGGTGCAGGCGTGGGGTCAGTGTCCCAGGAGGTGACACTAAAGCCAAGCCATCACATCAGAGGAGAGCTCAGGCCATTCCAGCTYACCCCTTCTGTGATGTTTTCTCTCTCTGTGGCAGCACTGCAGCTTTCCAGCAATCAGCTGTGGGGTTTTTCCAGTTAAAWTCAGTGGAGGTGCCACTATTGCAAGTGCTTAGGTTTTGTAAAGCAGTAACTGATTTTGCTGTGAATATGTGCAGGAGCTAGAGACCTTGAACTGATTTTTTTTTTCCTTTTCCCATAGTCCATATTGGCATTTGGTTACCAGAAATGAGCAAACAGTAAGTTAGCTTGTTCTGATGAGGGTTTCTTAAGTTTGGAGCTGTCATCCTTTGAGGAAGCCATGGCAGTGTCTGCACTTATGTCAGTGCATCAAATGTTGAGAGCTCAGGCTGATGCTCCCTTGAACAGTGTCCCAGAGAGCAATGACATATTTTAGRTGGCACTGCTCTCCAAACTGCATCCCTTTGCATTGCATTTCTCTCCTCACTTGTCACTCATTGAAATCACATCTACTATTTTTAGTCACCCCACGCTTCTTTTCCTGTTGGGGGTGTATATTTAGACACTTGCCAATCTGTGTCCYCTGTTTGTCAGGCTCTGCTACACCTAAAGTGAAAGATTTCAAACCTGTGTGTTTCAGAAATGCAGGGAAAATGATTTGTGGAGGACTCAGGGCTGTTTCTAAAGCAGAAGAAGCAGGAAAGGGCCACGAGCTGAGCCGAGGCAGTGTGCAACTCAGGAAGGGATCAGGGCATGACATGACACCTTTTAATTTTCTCACTTCTGTCATCTTCAGCAAGACATGGGTGATGAAAGAGCAATAATGTCACATTTCTATTTTTAAAACCTTCTGCTGTATTAAGGAGAAAGTCCAAAGGCAGCACCTCAGTGGGTATGGCTCTTGTGAGCAGCTCCTCCAATTGCTGTGTGTCCAGAGGGTCAGTGCTGTGCTGCTGGGGGGGTTTGCTCAGCAGTCAGTGCCTGGGGCATTTCCCTTCTCTCACTCACTGTGGCCTTTGAACTTGATTTCCAAACCTGGACCAGACACTGTGCCCAGCCAGGTTTCTATCCCCCACCCTCTTGTAGAATTGTTTCTTAACCATTCAGCACCAGTTAGGGATAACCGGGCATCAGCTATTTTTGTCATGTCCTCAGCAGACCTGAAATCCCAAACAAAACCCACAAAGACTGAATTAGGGTTTTTCCCCACTCCTCAGGCTACTGTCAAGCCTCCTCTACCCCATGTCTGTGTCATCCCTGCATCTTTTCCCATCTGGGTATTTGCTGCCTGTTCCCTGTTCCTGTGCTGGCCCCATGAGCCAGCAGGGCACTGAGTCACAGTGAAGAGCCCGTCTAATCCAAGGAAAGGAATTCCTTTTTATATTCCAATATCCTGTCTGCTGCTGAAAGCAGTCGTGCCTGCAAACTGGAGCAGAGTCAGCATGTCTGATAGCTCAGGCTTGTGTGTGCTGCTGCCTCTGACTCTTCCCAGAGGAATGAAGGATTAGCAGGGCAATGCCAGGGGGAAAATGGTGTGCAGGTGCTTTTCTTGACAAATGGGTGCTTTTTCAGCCATTGCCCATGCAGGGGAAGAGCAAGCTGTGGCTTCCTCTTGGCTTTCACAGCGTAAGGAGCTCTGCCCACTGCCTCTTCTGAAATTGTCCACTGGAAAGGGGGTTGGCCCAGCCCTTTCTGGATGGTCAGCAAGGTGGCAGTGCCAAGAAAAATGGAGCAAAGAAAGGATCACTGCATGGAGTGGCAGTGTTTCCCTGCYCTGAAATGGCAGTGGGATCCTCGGCAGAGCTGTGCCTCTGTCTGTGCATCCTTCCCCRTGCACATCTGCAGTGCCTGCACCGTGGACATGGCACCCTTCTGCCACTGCTGCTGTTTTCCATCTGTTCATTCACGGAGAGGCAAATGAGTGTTTGTCCTCTGCACAGCCCATGGAGGGGAGGAAGGGCCTTATGTTCTGTCAAAAATATATCCAGCTCTTGGAATATTGTATTTAAAACAGTCAAAAGAGGAAAACATATTTACTCCGCTGAAATATTTGTCCCTGCCTCTGCCCAGGGACAGGTTTAACCCCAGCCTGTCCCATTCCTCTTGGCCAAAAAAAACCCAGTCTAGATCAAGGCAGAAAATTAGTAGGGTGACTTGTTGCAAACAGTGTGTCTGGTTAATGACTTCTAGAATAGTGTTAAATATCTGGTGAATGTACAGGATTTTTGTGTGTTAATATTTTGATTTTTGTCCTTTGGAAATGCACATCTTGAAGGCATGATCTGCTCTTCAGGAAAACCCTGATGCTGAGTCTGATTCTCCCCTTGCTGGGGAGCCAGGTGTTCCAAAGTCAGGACAGATGGAAATCAGCTGYGATGGATTTCCTGGTTTTTAAAGTACCCTGGTTTTTAAATAATTCTACTGCAGGGAGTGGGGTCCTGTGGGAAGGGAGGTGCATGGCAGTTTGAGCAGGGCAGCAGCCTGTGGACCAAGCTTCTTGGATTTTTCCAGGCTGATGAATGGTTATCCTGGGTGAAGTGTTGTTAAAGTGGGTTGTGCACTGCTCCATCCACGGGCTCTCAGCACTGGGGACACCTCCAGCCTGAAGCCGAGGTGCAGACTGACATAATTGCTTTTAAAATGTCATTTATTCAGAGGGAGAAAGGCTGTTGGCCTTTTCATCTGCTGAGCTGGGGGATGGAGACACATGTTTTTASTGAGGTTTTTCCTGGTGATTTTTGTGCACTATTTTGCTGGACCATGTTAACTGTTCCACTTGCCCTAGCCAGCTGCATTTTTAACCTCATTGCCTTAATTTYTGCTCCATCAGAATGATTACTGTTGATTCTTTTCTTTCCTTCCTCAGAATCTGAGGGTTTGTTTGGGGTTTTTTCCCCGAGTGTTTAAGAACTTGTAATGTYTTGTAGGGAGCAGAACTCATCTCCTTTGGCAGTGAGAATTGGGATGTCTCGCTGTCTCTTTGGTCGTACAAAGACAGAGCTGCCCTAGCAAGTAACAAACCACTGAGGGGTTATTTCCCCCTCCCTACCATTCTTCAAACACAGCTTTTCTTTTAGTTGGAGTATTTTTTTTTGCCCTTGGAGCTGCTGTGTCCTTATGAAGCCTCTCCAAGTCCTCCCTGGAGTTAGCACTCKCAGCTCACCGCGGAAGTGAGCAGTGCATTAACCGTCACGGCAACCTGGCACCTTTTGGATACGGTTCACTTGCAGAGCATTAAACATTTTCTCAGCCTTGCTTCAGTGTCAGGAGATCTTTTCCTTCCTCTTCACCCCCACTGTCTGCAYTCCCTCTCTGATGACAAGTATCTGGGGAAAGCTGTTTTTGTGAAACACTTGACATCCAGCATGACTTTCCTGTCCTGGCAGTTCATGTCAGAGAGCCTTTAAACTTCCTCTAGTAATGTGATGGGTTTTTTTTCTGTTCTTTGTGGCTTGTCAGAGTTGCTGTCCATTGTCTGCAGAAGGAGAGGAAAAATGTGCTRTTTTTCAGCTTGCTCATCCCTTTATTTGCTGGAGGAGCAGCAGCAAACTGATTGCAGTGATACTTCAGTGCAGGGAACTGGCAGTGAATAGAGGTGCTGTGGGTCTTYCAGCAGCTGGGATGAGGGAGAAATAAATGTAGATTAATTTCTCCTGGAGGTGTGCTGGAATTGTAGCTCCCCCAAAACAATTTGGTCTTGGCAGTTATCAGGCTGAATGTGGCTGGGAATGAAAAAGTCAGTGTGTGGAGGAGTCCCCGTTGGCTGCAGTGGAGCAGGKGGGAGAGGGGCTGCGGGCTCCTGGCTCTGCCCTGTTCTGCATCTCCRTGGAGCTCAGGTGCAGGGGGAGCAGGAGGGTCCCCACCAGTGCCTCAGTGATGCTGGGACAGGAATGTGCCTCCAAGCCAGGCACTGAACTKCTGCTCTCACAAGGGCTGCTCCAGGGTAGGGAAAGGGGAAAGGGATGTTTGCTGCAAGCTCTACTGGGCAGGGGCACTGGGGCATCTCCTGTTGGGGCTTCAGCACCAGCACCACCCTGGGGGTTTTGGCCACGTTACCCTGGAGAAACATCTCTTCCTTTAAGAAGTGATGAACCTTAGAAATGAGAGGCTTTTGTTTGCTCTTCAGCCTGTTCSTCCTGTTTGCAGCAGCCTCCAGTTAGGTGTGAGAGTGTCTGTCTAATCAAACACATCAGATCACTGCTGCACAGAGGGAGTTAAWCTGCAAGAGCCCTCCCTGGTGCCTCTCTCCCCTGCCTGCCTGCTCAGCTGAGGGCAGCTTTCAGCTCTGCTGTGTGGAAACTGGGGCATCTCTGAACCAGCTTCTTTCATCTGCTTCTGAAAGGCCTTACATCCTCCTGCTTAACATTKTGAAGGGTTATTTTGGTAGTAAAAACAAGAGCATCATAGGTTGGGATGAGCTGTGTCCAGGAGGTAACCCTGCCTTTGCACTGCCCTCTGTTTCCAGGGCTGTGACAAGGTGAGCTGGCTGCTGTCTGTATAGATTGGGCAGCATTCTGAAAAGGACAGGTACATTTTCTTTTGATGCTCTGTCCATATTCCTGGGACCTGTGCTGGAATGTGCCTGAAAATGAAATTGAGATCAGTGCATCTTGTTTGTGTCAGCTCACCCCAGCAGGGCCAGAAGGTACCTCTCTGGGACAAGTAATTCCCACCACAAAAATTTCCAATGAGACATTCTGCCAAGAGTGGCAGCATTTCAACAAAAATATTTGAGTATAAATAAATAAATGCTGTTACCTTCAGTATYCAGGAACTCTTAGTTCCTGATTTTATTTATTTATGGGCTTTTTGGTCAATTTTATCACTCACTGAAACAAAGCTTGTCTTTGTTCTGAGCAGTTGGTGTGAAGCTGARTATACATGTGTCTGTGTGTGTTCACACACGCACATGGGTTTTTTCAATACATATTAATACGTATGTCTATAATGTATATATTTTATAGATATGTATCTGGGGTAAGGAAGGCAGAACACAAGGAGTGTTTTACTGTTGCCAGGTGTGAAGTATCTTTGGCGGGCAGTGCCTGCCCTCCTCCCTGCACAGCAGGAACCCTTTGCATGCAGCAGCAGGTGCCACTCCCTGGRGCTGCAGGTGACAGTGTCCCTGTTCCTTGTCCCACAGGAGGAGCCGGTCCCTGTGCCCCAGGGCCGCAGGGCATCGCTCAGCGGCGTCTGCTACCTGACCATGGGCCTCCTGGTGCTGCTGCTGGGCCTGGTCTTTGCCTCCATGTACGTCTACAGATACTTCTTCATCACCCAGGTAGGAGGGGCTTGGGAAGCACCCCTGGCTCGTCAGCCCCAGCAGCCCGACCACCTCTGAAAGAGGTGCTGCTGGGTTTTGTTGTCCTGTGCTGTGGTAACTCAGGAGCCAGGTCACTGGGTGCTGCAGACCAGTCATTTCTTGAATAGGCTCAGGCTGATCTCCATCCCCAATGCCAGGAAGGGACTAACAGAAACC
>NW_026623549.1:657484-689204 GCF_030028575.1 Malurus melanocephalus
TAAAAATATCCTGCCAGTTCTGCCTTTTAAACCCCACAYCACTGCTGTTCAGGGTAGGGTAGTCTGAAAGTGTGGCTTGTGAGGGGAGAACAAGCCTGAAGAGAACAGGGGGATACAGGCAAGGGAACAGCTTTTTGCAGTAGGTTTTGTAGGCTCTAGCACAGAAAARCTCTGTAGGTGTAACAAAAATAGGTGCTGCTATTAATAAAGCAAGCAGAGAAGTTAAAAAGTAAGTGGGAGATGATACAGAAAGTGAGTGCTCAACCTCCATTAAATTCAGCACCTTTTCTTCCATGTAGTCTTTGCAAAGCCTGGCCTGGCCAAGGCACTGGGCTGGCAGCACTGTGGAGGGTCAGAGCACAGGGAATGAGACAGGGCAGAGCTGCTTTTTGAGGAGGAAACTGCTGAACTTTGGCTTGCTGAGTGTTTAGCCAAGAAACCCCAGAGCACTGGTTTGCACCAGAGCCCTTGTTGTGCTGTGGAGCAGCTATTAGTGAATGAGTTCTCCCAGGACTGCTACCGCCCTCATCTCTGCAGCCAGCACTTATCCACTCAGCAGTAGAGTCTTTTTATGTGCTCCTTTTCTCCATAAATTTCTTTGCTGTCAAATTAATTTGCAGTTTTTGTTTCAAGAATCATCAGTGCTTTAYTACCTGCTCTCATTTACACCTGAAATCACAGAGTCATAGAATGGCTTGGGCTGGAAGCAGCCTCAAAGATCATCTCRTTCCAACTGCYCTTCTGTGAGCAGGATCACCTTCCAGGCTGCTCAAAGAGCAGCAGCTCCTGTTTTGCTGTGAGGCAAATCCACTTTGTTGTGCTGCATTTGCCATATCCAAGCTGCAAGTGCCTCTAGAAATTATGTTCTGCTCAGTCCAAGCTTCTATGCCTCCTGTAGAAAAATGCAGGTATTGGAGGCCATGACTGTGGAGGGATGTAAACAGCCTGGTTAGGAAATTTGAGAGCTTGCAGGCAGTCAATTTTTTTTCTGAATTACTCCTTGTGAAATCCCACAGGGAATTCTTTATTCCCTTTGGACCTGGCTAGCATGGAGTGAGACATGGTAATTTCACAAGGGTATTTTGCACTAGGTTCATCAAGAAYGTTTTCTGGTTAAAAGATTGATCTTGAAATATACTCAAGTGTCTGTTTGATGAATGTTTCACTGGTGTGGGTACCTTCCTTGCCGTGTTTGCTGTAGCTGTCAGTGGGGTGTGTGTGCTGTACCTCTGCCTGGGTGTGTCCCCACAGCTGCCCCGTGAGAGCGTGTTCCACTGCGGTGTCCTGTACGAAGACTCGCTCTACTCGCCCTTCAAAGGGCAGCTGGAGCTGCACGAAGATGTCAAGATCTACATTGARGAGAACTACGAGCAAATCAATGTCCCGGTGCCCCAGTTCGGAGGGAGTGACCCTGCGGACATCATCCACGATTTCCAGCGAGTAAGGAGCCCCTGGGGCCTTTGGGGACATGGCATGGGGCTGAGCTGTGTGCACCAGCTCAGTGTTCATGGCCTAGCACTGTCACTATTGTCACTGTTGTCACATAAATCTATGATGCTCTTACTACTGAGTTGTTTTCTTGCCCTCTCTGTTTCTCCAGCCCATTCTATTTGCTTGGTAGGGAGGTTTGTCTAAAGCAGTTTCCCATCTTCCCTSAATTGCCTCTTTTCACCCATTTTCACAGTCACATTCCACTGCAGAGGGTTCAGTTGTGTTGTTTCTGTGCTTGGTCCACAGGGTCTGACRGCGTATCATGACATCACGCTGGATAAGTGCTACGTCATCGAGCTGAACACCACCATCGTGATGCCTCCTCGCAACCTGTGGGAGCTGCTGGTTAATGTGAAGGTACAGCTGCTGTCCTGCTTGTTCTGCTTGCTTTCCTTGAGCTGGCTCCTGGGTGCCAGCTGGCAGCTCCTGGGAAATCAAAACTGCTKTGTCTGGGGAGGTAAACCTTGGCCCTGAGTCTTTGTGTGGAGTGAAGGCTTCAGCAGGTTTAGCTGAGATACTGATTTTGCAGAAAGCACAGTAACGCTGGCATGATGATCAGCCTGACCAGGGAGACACAGAGGAGCAGCAGATTCCTTCCCTCCSGTGTTTACTGATTGTACAAATCAAGGGTAAAAAGAAGAAATTCCCTGTTTTCCTTCTTGCTGTGGTTATCACCGTGTGCCCCCTGGGGAGGAAAGGCCTTCAGCATTCACCCTTTTGGAGGGGATCTGTGCTGCCCTCCCTGCTGTGCTGCAGCACCAGGCTTGGGCTCATGCAGTTGTGCTCACAGCCAGCATTAATTGGGTTTAGTACCAGCGATTTTGTTCACTTCAGAAGCCCGTGCTGCTGAAAGCAGCCATCTTAAAATAGAATACTATTTAATCTTCACAGCAGGAAAAAAGGCACAGGATTTTTCAGACTGCAGAAGGTACATATCTGTCTCAGTCTTCTGCAGGTGAATCAAGGCACTGAGCCTGGGTCTTTTATCACTCCTGTGAGGGTGTGTTTAAAAGGAAGGGGGAAAAAAGACAATCTAATTCATATTCTTAAATTGCCTTTGCTCACTTGCTGTTATATGCAGTGTGGTGAACTTTGCAGGGCTTAAGCTCAGAGGCAAGCAGTCATGCCTGGAGAGATGCCTGATCTCCAGGACCTGTCAAACTCCCAGTTGTTTCCTAGCAGTCCTCCCAATTTCATTGCACTGTGACTGTTTGGCAAATGTGCTGGGAACCCCGCTGGGGTACAGCRCACTTTTACTTACAACTCGCTCCAGACCTGTCACAGCTTCTGACYGTGGCMGGTGACCAGTCCCTGGGGCAGAGGGAGATGGAAAAGGCAGGATTGCACAAGCTGAGAGAAAACAACTGAGAGATTGGGAATGCTGCTCACATCCTAAAATAACAGATATAAACTCACGGTCAGTGAAAATGATGCATTGTCACTGAATTTTAAAAGGGGATAACAATACAATTAAGGCGGTCTTATGTGCTTGAAGAGCCCAGAGCAGTTGTGGGTTTAAATAACTTCCTGATTGCTGAGATGGGTGTCCAGTACAGTCCAATCTGTCTGTGGAGGTTTTAACATGCACCTTAGAGACATTGTTTTAAAATGGTTGGCTTGGTTTTGGGCTCAGAAAAATTTTTCATCACAAGGGCAGTGAAGCAGTGGAACAGGGTGCCCAGGGAGGTTGTGCTGCCTTCTTGAAATCCTTGAAGGYTTTCAAAACCAGATGGGACAAAGCCCTGAAGTCCCTCCCCAGCTGAATTACCCTGTGAGCCTGTGATCATCATGGCCACACGTGGGACCTTGCTGGTCAGGCAGAAAGCTCAGGTATCTTCCTGCTGCAGGGAAGATCTTTATGACATTATGACTTACCCTGCTGCTCACAAGTGCTCCTGTCTGGATGGGTGAGCTTTGTTGGTTCTTGGACTTGGAGAGTTTTGCCTTCTCTGCATCTCTGAATGCAGTCAAGTCCCTACTTGAATGAGTCTAATTTCCAGAGGAAAGTTTCCTTTTGGAGCAGTTCAGTGACTGCACTCCTGTTTCTAAAATCAAATTGCAGTCCAGCAGACTGGGGCAGCACAGGCAGCTGGTGAGCCCCCTTTGCTCTTTTTTCCTGGCCAGCCTGGTGCCTGGGTGCCCCTTTGCAGAGTGACTGCCATGTGCCCTGCGCCCGCTTCTTTCAGGCTTTATTCTGTACAGGTGGCAGTTCACTGAACAGCCCTGCATCAGTGTCTGACATAAAAGGAGGGAGGGATGCTCCCCCCGTGCAGCAGCAGGAAGTTGGAGGTGACCCAGTTAAATGATGGACGATCCACATCTCTTGCAGAATGCAAGATGCTCARAGCTTTGGCTTTCTGGAAGTTTTTGGCAGAGACTTGAAGGTGTTGTCCTTGCTGCACAGACCTGCACTGGAGGAGTGGTGATTCCCCCTTCACCTGCCACAGCTGYTTAAATCTGAGACAGTGAAGAAAGTGGATTGTGTGCCCTTGTCTGTCTCTCTAAGCCCTCTCGCCAGGCCAAGGTGTGCCAGATCTGAGCCCCAGCCTGGCTGCTGCTGTGACAGCCCTGCACGTACCTCATGGCCTCCCCCGCATTCCTCCCGAGAATCAATAATGGAATTTCTTGCAGAAGTGTTGTGTTAGTGCAGTACATACTGGCACTAATGGTCTGATCCTGCAGCGTTAGAGGACAGCCTTATTGATCCACCTGGCTGTGCCAGCCCAGCAGCACAGCACTGAGTTAAGATAGAGTGTTACCAGGTATTGTCTCTGTGGAGATAACCAGTTGTGGAAAACAAAAGAAGTGATATTTGAAATGGTGCTGCTGTTGCTTGCTTTTCACCTTGATTGTACTTACCTTGGCCTCAGGGTCTGACAGTTTCTTTATTTCTTTGACTCTCGTAAGGAAAAGGGACCAGAGGTGATTCTTTGCKTCATGACCTAGTTGGCATCTACTCACAAGTGCCCCCCAACACAAGCCTCACTTGTAGCACCACTGTTTGTTGCCACAGCGATGCCCAGACATGCCAGATGCCCATACCATCTGGAAATGAGTTTGCAGAGCCTCCAGCGCTGAGCTGATCTCTTTCCTGCAGGGAATAATGTGTCCTCCATCCCTGGGGTACCCTTAGATACCCCAATTTTTCCTCCCCAGTGGCTTTCTGCTATGACACCCCACTCATCACTGTGGTCTTCACAGTGGCCTCTAGCCCAACAGCAGGGTGTCACTGTCCCATACATTCCTAGGGCAATGAAGGGATGCAGAGACCTCCCTTCTCCCCTGAATATGGTGCCCGTGGCCCATTTGTAGTCCCCATTCCTGTGGGCAGTAAGGGCAGGACATTGTTGTGGCTGTGCTGAATGGAACAGAGAGGAGAGGGGAATGTTGGAATCTCAGCAGGGCTGGTGGTTTTGGGTTGTGCCTTTTGAAGTAAATGTAAAATGCACATTTCAGTGAAGTTCCTGGAATTTYGGTTAAGCTTTTATTCCTCTCCAGATGGGTTTGTTGTACTCTCAGAATTACAGTTTTGGGCATCCTGCTGTAAAATTTGGGTCAGTTTATAACAGGGTTGAGCCTACACTGACTTCATCCCCTACGTGAACGTTCCATTTTTGGATCTAATCTGTTCTGTGTGCCCTGTGCTAGTAGCATGGACAGTGTTCTGCAAGGACAGGGGTGTTACGATAATTGGCCTCAGTAAATGGAGCTTGAGCCTTCCAACAGTGAATGAATTTTCTGCAGTGTGRTTGTCCATGGTGCTCTGTGTGAAACAGTTGCGTTTGGAGAGGAGATCATGGCAGTGTTAGTGCCTGATTTTGGTGCAAACTGTGTCGTTTCAGAAAGGGACATACCTGCCCCAGACATACATCATCCAGGAGGAGATGATCGCCACGGAGCACGTCAGTGACATGGAGCAGCTGGGCTCCTTCATCTACCGCCTGTGCAGCGGCAAGGAGACGTACCGGCTGCGGCGGCGCAGTGCCCGCAGACGTGAGAGCCCTTCCCTTCCCTTCCCTTCCCTTCCCTTCCCTTCCCTTCCCTTCCCTTCCCTTCCCTTCCCTGCCCCGCCCCACACCACAGCCCAACTTTGCCTGCTTCAGCCATGCTGGCTTCTTCATGGCCAGAGTGGGGTTTCCCTGGGGGGGTTTCCTTTGAGGTGTTTCCCATCCAATTAATCTAAACCCAACTTTGGGATGMTGCTGCTGCAAATGGGTGCTGACTGCTGTGTTTCTGCCATCCATCAGCCTGATAGAAACTTTGCAGAAATGGTTGCAGAAGCCAGCAATTCATTTACACGTGGGCTCCTGGGGCTGAACTAATAGCAGTGCTGTTGGGAACYGTTTGGAAAATTTCCTTAATGAAGGCACCCGATTCAGTGGCAGCTATTCAGAGAAGATTAGATCTGCAAATTGCCTTTAATTAATTAAGTTTCTAATAGTATGGAAAATGTTGTGARGAGGGAACATTGGACTGTGTAAAAATGATTTTATGGAAATCAGCAATATGTATCTTATATACAAACGGTAATATTGCTGCAAAAAACTCTTTAATGTGAGTATTTGCCTTTAAAGTGTACTTAAAAGCTCACCTGAAACATGGACTATAGTCAGTTGGGTTTGGATCTCTAGGGAAGCTGCAGGGTGCAGAGGTCACCGTGGCTGTTGCTGATGGTGCTTTCCCAGTGGGAGCTGCACTGTCATGGAGGAGCTGCTGGCACGCACTGGCTGCTGCTCCCATGGAGCCTGGCATGGTCCTGCTTGTCATTGGGGCACCATGGATTTGCTATAAAGGGAGGGAGCTGCCTATAGAACTGCGTGGCAGAGCTGTGGTTTAGGGGCATGGGGAAGCATTACCTGAGGCTGGGGCCGTAGCAGGATAAGGCACGCAGAGTTACAAATAGCATGAGAGGAGGTAGCTATTTTAAGCACTTCTTGGTTGCATACAGGACTCTGCTTTGTACCAGCCTGTGACTTCTGCTGGTTTCTTGGAGACTTTCTGGTCTCTGAGATTACACCGAGATGCTATCAGCTGAAACCAGCTGTTTCCAGGTGACTCCTTCAGCCCATGGCAGCTCTTACTGCAGGACTATATCCGAGAAAAGCTGGCTATTCTTCCTAAAACCAGATAATGCTGCTTTCCCTATGGGCTGTGTTGTTCCTGTATTTCAGTGTCCAGAAGTTGCATCTCACCTTCCTTGCTTCAGTTCTTTCAGATCATCATTTGTTGATTCACTTCTCTCCTCTCTTTAAATCACTTCTAGGTATCAGTCGACGTGAGGCTGGAAACTGTCATCGTATTCGTCACTTTGAAAATACTTTTGTGGTCGAAACTGTTATCTGCCAAAAGTCATGAAGCCACTCTCCAGATGTAACCTTCCTCGGCTTTGCTTGCACACATGCTCACACATGCTCTCAGCCCTCTCTTTAGACATGGTAATCTGGCTACTTTTTATACTCCCCCTGGCTTGTGCAGCTCTAACCTCTGGGGTCCTTTATGGCCTCTTGTTCCCTGCTACCTACCCAAGACATCTGCTGGGCTTAAATTTACACAGTGGTCAAAGATAACCTGAGGGTAGGTGCAGCTTCTTCCACACCACAGAATGGAAATCTCTTTTTGGGAGTAGGTTTGGGTAGAAGGGATGGCTGAGAAATAGGAATGCTGGAAATAGGTGCTCTTTTCCTGGCTAAGCAATTTCAGGCTSGGATATTGCTCTGGGGCTGCCTTGGCATTGGGACAGAGGGTGTATGCACAAGAGGAGGATTTCCATTTTGGTGCTGATGTAAGGACCTAAATCAGGTGCACTTAGGAAAGGAAGAGTTGTGGAGCTGCAGACAGAGTGATTTGGAAAGCTCAGCAGAGAGAAGATTTCTGCCCAAAACACGCTGTGGTGTCCCATTTTGCTGTGTGTTGTCCCACTGAAGATGAGATTTTCAAACACTAAGAGCAACCATTGTGTGCTGKTTTTGTGACCTGCTCCTCCAGAACGTGGCTCAGCTGAGAGTGCAGGGGGTCCTGGGGGGTGTCCAGGGGGGCAAGAGGACAGGACAAGGGGCAGTGAGATGGGCAGAGGATGACATGAGTGACACAGCATGTCCCAGCTCTCTAGCCACCAAGCAGAGGGTGAAGTACATGGCTCTGTAGTTCTTTCTCTAGCACACAGTTGCACTGTTGTGGATCCTGGGCAGATCTGCCGTTACCTTGCCTGAGTAAACAGAGGTGTATTTTTGATGCAGGGCTCTAAAGCCCCACTGATGGACCATCTGCAGGCTGTGGCTGCAGGTGGAACCCCGTGTCTGTCCTGGCCAGCTCTGCTTGCTTGGGAGGATGAGTTGTGCTCACATGGATGTGTGTTCCTGAACTGTGCGTGGATGGGGYACCATGCCTGCACACCAAGGGCAGCAGAGCTGGTAGTTACTGGCAAGTGAAAAAGCAGATTTTTCATACCTTTTAACAGTATGTATTCTTGTGTAACTCCTYCAGTGAAATCTGTTTTGATAGTAATCACTGTAATCCAGCTGTGTATCACGTTATCTGCAGGCACCATTGTAGAACAGGTGCTGATAAAAGGCAAGATTCAGCTGATCAATATACTGCAGAGAAATTGTGTGAACAMAACTGAATTTCTATTGATCATCAGGCAAAAGAATTGCAGAGTAATTAAATATTCTTCCCTCTGTTCCATAAATACGGTTAAAACTAATTAGGTTCTTGAAATGCAGGCAGTTTTTTGGCTTGAAAGAATGGGGTGAGTTTCAACTTGGCACATTCTTGTTAATTGGTTTCCAGCAAATCTGGACTTGTTCACCATCTGTTGAAATGAGCTTGTTGTTTTGGAAGAGGAAAGATAAAGTAAATGCAAGTACAATCATTAACTCAGCAGAATCAAAACCCAGAAAGAATATATTTTAAATTTTTGAGTGTTAATACTMTGAGTTAATTATGTGAAAACAAAACAGGATCTCAGAGTGGTCATATAATGCAGTAGGAATTAGTATGTCCTTAGAGGCTGAGTATTTATTTTTTTATATAAATACAGTCAACTATAAACATTAAGTTCTATCAAGTAGAGGAGGACACTTTTGTTTCATTCTGCTTTAAACCTGATGTTAAAGGAAGAATTATATGCACTTCATGCAGGTTGATATGGAAAGTTTCCCGCTGCCAGATGGCTGTTTACTTTTCTAGCATTGTGTTTTCCCAGCAATAACTTGCTGCTAGCCCCAGCCTTTAATTGCCAAGAGGATGACAAGAAGTGGGTCAGAGAATTGGTTCATTTAATGGAAGCAACTGGTAAATTTAAGCCCTGTGTTTCTCTTCATTTCCAGAAGCCTAAGCCTGCACTCAGGTGAGCGTAAAGGCCTCTTCCCCTCCCCTCTGGTTCTGCATGATTTAACTGGTCATTGGATATGCTAACTCTGTGCAATCCCGCAGCTGTAAGGACAAACCTTGGTTCTTTAAGGTGAACTAATGTGGTCTCTGTTTCATAGGATGAGAATGCAGTYGTCTAGAAAGAAAACATAAGATGCTTTGTATATTTTGTCTGGTAGGAATCTTACTTCTTAGGAAAAACCCATGGGATAATAAACTCTTTTACCTCTGATATGTAAAGTGTGTGTTTGTTTGGAATGAGAAGCACATGCTCTCCATCAAGCTGTTGTTCGTGGGAGGCAGCAGCTGGAGGGTCCAGCCCAGTGGGATGGTGGAGCTGGGCAGTGGGAGGATGCTGGAGATGGGAGAGCTGCATGGGGATGTGGCTGGCCTGCCAGGGAGCTGCCCATGCCTGCAGGCTCTGTGGAGCTCTTCCCCTCTCCTTGCACATCCCCAAGAGACCGAGGGCAGCCTGTGTGGGGAAGTTGCCCAGCTGAGGTCTGTGAGGAAGCCAGATACCTCTGCTGCTTGGGTGACTAGTAGGCATTGGCTCTTCGTGCTCAGCCTTGCTTCTCCAGCTGCTGGATTTCTACATAGCAATGTGTCCAGTGTGACCTAAGCCTACAGCTGCCTTCTGGCTGGCTCTGCAGGGCCTGCCTTTGGGGTTTTTCCTTTCCTCACTGCACACAGCAATGGGGGTSCCTTAGTGCCCTCCCAGGCTTTCTCTCCCCATTTCATCCTTCTGSTAGGGAAGTGTCAGAATGTTTTTCCTGAACTTGACAGTTCCTCTTTCCACAATTAGTCTCTGGTCAATCAGGGAGGAAGTTCATGTTAAGCTTGTCGTAGCCGTTTTTGCTGCATTTTGCATTTAACTCTTCAGCATATGAGTATTCTTTGCATCATTGGGGTTCTGAAGGGAGCTGCATCTTACAGTAACTGTGTTTGCTGAAGGCTCTTCTGGGCTGACCCGGCCAACTCTGCCTGACTGCTCTCTTTTCATCAGCTCTGGGCTGAGGAAGCAACTCTGCACCACCCTGTGGGAAAGCTCAACCTTTCAGCCATGCCTTTCAAAGGCTGAAATGCTGATACTAAGGATGTGATTGATGCGTTCCAGTAAATATAGTTACCAAGCAAGTCAGCCACCTGAGACTTGTCCACTACAAAGAAAACCAGCTTGTGTTATGAAACTTTGCATTTTCAAAATTTCCCTCTTGGTTTGGTTTTTCATTTCCTGAGGTTATATTTGTTGCCCCGTGCTCTTAGAAGAACTTAAAATAAGCCAGTTCTGCTTCCTAATCTTGCTCACACTGTGGCAGAAGGCTGCTTTATTTGATGAACAGTAGCACGTATAAAAGCTTGGCAATAAAATCTGCTTTAGGAAGATTGGCAGCGATGCAGTTGAAACCCTAAAATATGGGTCACTGTGATAATGGYTGGCATCTAATATAATTTACTTTCTAATACTTGCATATTGCAGYCTGGCTCAGGCAGTTGTTTAGTTCTGCCATACAGTGCACAGCAAGTCAAAGTTGGTCTTAACTCTAGGAGCATCCACTTCCAAGCTCGGGTTTTTTTAAATAGAAAAAGTGCTGGAAACCTATTAACTTAGTAGTTGAGGGGRAGTACCTCAGTGTTTCCTCTAAAACATAAATGAATCCTCTATTTGCTACATGTTCTCTACAGGTACATTTGCAGTCCAATYCCATCCCATAATGTTGGGATCTCTGCAGTCTTGGGACAGGGAGTGTTCAAGCTGTGATGGACCACGTAGGTGCTCTAGAAAGGAGAATAAAGGATCTGGTTTTCCACCAGCATGATGGGRAGCCCATTTTTGGTGGGGAGGGAATGACTCCATCCTGTTCTTGTGTCACACGTGCATCTGGACAGGCAGCAACTTCCATTGTCCTTGCTGGGAATTGACTTCATCCCAACGTGAACATCTCTCTGATAGATGATGTTGATGCCAAGCTAATGAAAGGCTGTTCTCTCTCCTGTAAATACTTATGTACGTGCCTGAGGATGTACAAATTGTTCCCAAAGCATTTTGCTGCTGTCATTCTGAATTCCACCTGGAATGTTATAAAAGCCAGTATTGWGGATGCTGTCACAGCTTCCCAGAGAAAAAAAGGCATGTTTGGACAGCCATGCRATCAACAAAAATAGCTTCCCAGGTCTCAGGTAAATGCCTGTTTCTTGCTCTTTTGGCAAGTGCAGTTTCTGATGTCCCAGTGAAATCATTGAGGTGCTGCAGCTCTGTCGGAGGGAATGCTTTCTGGATTAAATGAACAAAAAGGCAGAGTGTGAGGGGACAGAATCTCTAACACATATGGGTTGAGCTATTTTCAGCTAAAAAAAAATATAGCATAAAAAAGGGCCAAAACAGCTAAACTTCCAGATGTTAAGCTGAAGCATTTGTTTTAATATTTTAGTAATTAAACTATTATTCATTGTTTTGAAACAATTTTTATCTAAAAATGCTGAACTAAAATGATAAAGGAGCGTGTAAATAAATAAAACACTGTTCATTTTGTGTTAAAAGAATCACTCATGTTGACCAGAATGTCTACAAATCCATGTCCAGCCTTACTTGCCAAAAGGGCCCAGTGAGACTGAAGAGGGAACTGGAGCTTGAAGCAGTGTTTGGACCATCCAGCTTGTCATACTTAATTTAGGAGTCTTTGTTCCTGGAGAGTAAGGACACCTCTAGAGGATGTCTTTAATTTCTCAGTTTAGGAGTTCCTGCATACCCGAGTCTCTTAAATTAGACACTGTGAACACCCGTGTGTGTCAGGTATTTTTAATGACTAGCATATTTAACACAAGACTGACTTCAGGACAGGGTGACACTGTTGCTTCTCTGGGGTATACGACCCCTTGATGTGCTTCTGTGCCTGAGGACTGAAGGTGCTTCCTCTGGAGCACAGCTGCTCTGACTTGCTGTGTCTGCAGGTAAGGGGGTGAGTGTGAGCAGAAATGGGTGTCCCTGTGTGGCTGCTGCTTTTGGTCTCTATTGTAGGAAAGAAAAATCTCTTGATTTAGGTTGGAGTTACCTCCACAGCRTTTTCAGCTATCACTGAGACTCTGCCTATCCCCATAGTCTCCTTTAGTATATTTTTCCCTTTTCCATGGGTCCTCACAGCTCACAGATGGGTCTTATGGGGCAGAGCTTTCCCAGCAAGGTGCCACAGGCCCCAGTTCAGGGGAAGATCCAGAGTGGTGCAGCACATCCCAGAGCCCCAGCCCCTGCCCTGAGCCTGTCTGTCACTGGCTGTGATTTATGTGCAGCTGGAGGCAGCAGGAAGATGCTGCAGAGGTGACACAATGGACAAAGCAGCCSTGGCACTGGGAATGATGTACAGGCTCGGGCACCTCTTGTGTTGGCAGATCATGTCAGAGGATGGGCAGGAAGAGCACAGGGGCTGCTCAGCAATTACCAGCACTTTAACTCCTCTCTTATTAAAATCTTAGAAGAAATGGGTGGGCTGAAGAATCAAGAATCAGCTGTTTCTGTAAGTTTGCTGAGAAAATTTGCTCTGGGAATATTATTATTCATGCTGAATATGGAAGGTGTTTGTGCCAGCTCTAATTAACTGTTCTCACTAGCACAAAGATGTTCTCCAGTGAAATCCAGTATGTTACTCTATTCATTTGGATTAATTAATGTGAAAAGGCCAAGTATGTAATTTTATACTTGAACTTTTAGATCTGTATTTGAATTGAAATCACGTTATGCAATGATTGAATATTTTTCTGGTGTGACTGGGGAAAGAAGTTTCAAAAAAGACAACTTTATGTGGAAGAAAACCTCTGAAATTAAAATTTGTCTTCTTTTCAAGAAATTTCTCTAGAATGTCACTCTGTATCCCCAATTGTTATTCAGGGAGTAACTTGTTCTCACTGAAGTAACAGGAACGGCTTTGGATCAGGTCCCATCTCATTTCTCCCCCTTTTCAGATGATGATTATATGATTGCCTCTGCTAGAACCACAGTCAATCCCCTTAAGCCATTCTCCCTTCTCCAACAATTGTTGCAAGTAAAACTCAAACAAGCAGCTATAAGCTGACTTGCTGAGGCACTGTGGATACCCAGAGCTGCCATCTGAAAGTGCCCCAGTGTCAGCAGCATTGTCAGAGCAAAACCTTCTGCAGAGTTTTGGGGGACAGCCTGTCCCTGGCCCTTAGGTACCTTCTCCTGCAGCRTGGCTGGGTCTGGTGGAACTGAGGAGGCCTGGGAAGTACCTGTGGGCAAGTGGGCATTGACTTTGCAATGCACATCAAGAAGAAATTTGGCAGGCTGAATTTGAGAAATGAAGAACTTGCAGCTCAGTGGTTTTGAGTGTCCAGGAGCCTTTATGGCAATGAAACCAGCAGCATCCTTTAAATGGTCTCTGTGAGGGTGTGTAGGAAAATACAGGCCAATGGGGTTACCCTTTAGAGAAAGGCTTGGACCTGACATAGCCATGGGTTTGGGTTTTAAGTGTTGAAAGAAGTAACTTGAGGCAGCATTTTATGACTTGGCTGAATTCAGCTTGGTCTCCAAACGGACTGATCATTTTGTAGGTCAAATATTTGGGAGCAGCCTAGTAAACAGCTGTATTGTTGTTATACAAGCTAAGAATAAACACTGGAGGTCACTGCATAAACATCCAAAAAAACAAACAAAAAAAAGCCTAGGATGGAATAAACCATGCACAGACACCCACATGTACAGGCTGGCTTTGCACAACCATCTGCAGCCCCAGCTCTAGAGAGGGAAGCAGGGGAGGCTGTGTGGGTTGGCAGCCCCGTGTTTCTGTCACAGGTTGTGCAGCTGATTGCTTTTGTAACAGCTTCAACAAGACCTCAGAGTGAGACAGACCAGCTGTGGGACCAGGAGCGGGGAGCTCCGTGTGTTGGGCTGGATGCTGCTCCAAACTTGAGAATGCACTCCCCATCCTTGGCCTTCCCCAGTGCAACTGAAGGCTCCCTCCATTATAAGGAGATTTGTGTGCACATCCCAGGTGGCCCTTTGGCTGTGGCATGGGCTGCACACCCTTGCCTTGGGGCACACAACCCAAAGGGTTGCAGCAGCTGCCTCCGAGGCTGCCCGCTGGGGTCTGAGGGGCTAAACAATCTCCTCCCTAAAAACTAACAGCACACCCGGTTGTTGAGCAATGCTGGAAAAATCCCACTGCACCGCAGCACCTGTGGCRTGAATGTGGCAGACAATGGATGGCAGGCAATGAATGCAGCTGGGAACAGCAAACAGGAGATTTCCCACTCCACTGCTAGCAGGAACTCTTTCAAGGTGCTGTGTTTCCCTTTGTGGCCAAGGTGGTTGTGAAACYATCCCCCAGGTCAGGGTCTGGGTCAGGGTCAATATGGTTAGCCCCAGGCAGGGACCTGCTTGGATGGCCAGGAGAATGGCAGCAGTTTTGGGGCAGACTGCCGTGTTTACCTCTGCCATCCTGGATGGCCACTGTTGGGAATGGGCACAGAGCCCCATCCCAAGCCCTGGGCCTTGGCTGTCTCTGTGCCCTCCCAAAGTGCCAGCTGCAGACACTGCGCTTAAGTAGGTCCTTATCAAGCACTTACTTGTATTTTGGGGACAGCTGCCTGTTTGAAGGGTCACAGCTGTCAGTCTTGCCTCGGCTTSAGCCCAGGACTTGGGAAGGAAATTAGGGCCAATTAAGCATATTCTGTCTCCTGCCCTATTTTGGTCACAGCTCCATTCAGCTGAAGACATCCAGGTCCCCGGCACYGCAAGGAGGGGCTCCTCTCTTGGCAGCAGCAGGCTGGGGAAAAAGAATTGCCTGATCAAAGTGCTTTGRGAAGCATTTTGCTCTATTTGGCAAGGAGGTGCTTAGAACTGACACTCATCCCCCTCTCCAAGAAAAATGAATGCTGCAGAAGTACAGACAGTTGCAACGTAGCCTGAGCCCCTCTGAAGCGTGAAGCAGGTCTGCAATAAGCCTTTTGGACCATTTCTTTCTGCACTTTATAACAGCTTTAGAAAAATAAGTTTCAATTAAGCTGTCATGGATGGAAATGCTCTCTCTTTCTCACTGACTCAGTATTTTAGTGTTAGTCATGAAATGCGTGAGCCAACAATGAGCAAACTCAAACCAAGTTGCTTTTATAACAGCAGCTACCAAATATTAAATGGTTGGTTGAAATGTTAACTGGGGARAGGGAAGGCATGACAATTCTCTAATAAGGTTTGCAAAGGAAATGCACTTTGCTTTCATTCAGTGCTTTTGATGAAGTTGCTTAATTGCGCTAAAAGGTAAATATTTGGTATTAATCTCCTTGACAATTTGAGTTCATCTGGTGTAGCTGTTCCTGAAGCTCTGCCTGTGCCAGAGCAGCACATCGTCCTCACCCGTGGGGACCTGCTGGGGTTTCACATGTTCAGTTTGCCTCTTTCCCCAGATTTTTCATTAACAGCCACTGTTTTTACACTGACTGCTGGAAGGACAGCGCCATGCAGGTATGTTTGCAGGAGCTGTCAAACTGATTAATGCCTTCTCCAGTTCGCACCACGCGGTGCATTCAGTTCAGGGGCTGTGACACCTGTGGGCAGGGCAGGCTCACCCCACACAGCTGCAGTGGGGTAGCCTGGTCACTGCTGACACCAACCTTGGCCAAAAGGAAGGGTTTTCCAGCTGAGGGGAAGGTTCTGTGCCTGCTGCTGCTCCTGAGGCCTTGGTGAGCACTGCCATGGCAGCTCTGGGCCCGGGCAGCTGTGGGGCCGAGGGCTGCCCAGACCCAGGCTGGGTGTGGGGTTCCTGCTGGAACTACCATGATGTTATTCCATCAGTTAATGATGATGTTATCTCATCAATTGATGATGTTGTTATCTCACTAGCTGCCCCCCTGGCTCCACAGGTTCCCTGTTGTGCTGTGGCCGCTCTCCCCAGCTGGGCAATGGAGGCACTGAGGGCAGCGCTGAGGGGAGGCAGGAGCAGCAGCTGGACCCTCACGCCTCCATCCCCTCACACCGGCTTTGCTCTCACTTGTGGCGTGTCCTGGCACTCACCCAAACACACAGTAAGTGGCGAAAGCCTAAACTAAYATTTTAATGTCCAAAGCCATGTTTTTTCCCCTCACAGAGATGAGGCTCCGGGGGCAGCGCTTTGTCTCTGGAGCTGTGAGTGTTTCTGTGCAAAATCCTCCCCAGGCATAGGGTGTGTTTAAAAGTAACACTGCTTTTCTGACCAAAAMTGGTTTTGAATTTGGAAAACAGCTTTGAGGATAAAGGAGTTAAATCCTTTGATGTCCTTATGTCCTTATATTTAAAATAAACTCTTTGCTGCTGCATTGAGGCACAGCCTGCCAGCGGCTGGGAGCGCCCTCACGGTCTCCYGTTAAGGGTCATTGCAAAAACAGGGCCCCAGGACACCTTGTGGAAGYGGAATCCTGAATGTGGTGGTGTATTTAGGGAAGTATTTGAGGGTGATTTTTTTGTTTGTTTGTTTTGTTTTGTTTTTCAAACCAAACCAACCAGCCATGTGTGATGGTTCACCCTTAAATGCAAAGGATCACCTTGAGGGTGGGTTGTCACACGGTGGTGGCAGGAGAGGAGGACAGAGGGTTGAGTCTGCAGCCTTCACTCGGGGTGCAGCACCACAAGGGGTGGCATTATCATTGTCATTGCTTTGTCATTTCAAAAAATGTGGTGAAAGTGGCTGGCATGGTTGGAGTTAAACACTGGGCAGCAGCGAGCCCTTCCCGAAGGTGGTGTTGGATGTGACATGCTTGCTGTGCTCTGGTGTCTGTGGAGCAAGAAAACAACAGCAAACCAAACCAACAAACAACAAAAAAGGTGTCTTATGTCATGAGGGCTTAGCATGGAAAAATTTGCAAACTATTACATGATTCCTCATGAGTTATTCAAAGAACCACCACTGTATAGACATTTTCCTGGCATTTTCCCTCTGTGACAGCTGAGGCCCGGAGTTTTCCCTTGGGATRTAGCAGTGCTGCAGGTGTCACCCCTTGCTGTCCCACTGTTGTCAGTTCTCTGTGCCCGTGCTGAGGGGCTCCCTCAGCCCTCCCTTGCCTCCCACCACCCCTTTCCTGGCACTCACTCACCTTGGGCCCAGGGTGCTGCTGCCAAGATCTTCCAAAGGGGCCCTTTCACAACCAGCACCTGCTGAGGAGGGCTGTTGGCATTGCCAACAYTGCCCTTTTTATGGCATTTTTCTTTCCTCCTTTTTTTTTGTTCTTTCTCCTTCTGAAGTTTGGTAACAGATCTTGAAATTTGTTCCCRTCTGAGGGTGTGAATAGGACCTAAGTGACAAAAACAAAGTTAAAGTGAATCGGACACTTGGTTTTGGTTGCATCTATCAACTCCCACTGAGGGATGCAAAAACAAATCTAAAAAAGCTTGAAATACTGTTCAYGATTTAAGGAGCAGCTGATGCCTCCTAAAAGCCTTCAGACCACAAGGATTCTGTTGCTTTGTCTGACTTTTCTTTACTTCTTCATTTTTTCTTCCTAGTGAATGCGATTTGCWTGAAAATGGGATCTTTAGTTTATGAAGAGCTGATCCATCCCTGTTACTTATTCCTCATTTGGACACTGACCACTGGAGTCTGAGTCTGTCCAGAAAGTGCAATTAAATCAGATCCTTCAGACTCTAATCCTCTGGGATACTGGGCTCATTTCCACAGCATCTGACTGTGATATAGAAAATTGTTTCTAACTTCAGATGGATTAAACATGCAGCAGAGGTTGAGTGAACGTGGTTGTAATGGAGAGTGGGAGCAGCAATACCACAAACATAAGTTATATCAGTGGAAGTTATACCCTTCTGAAAGGGATTTCCCCACAGTCCTCCAAGGCACAAATGTAGTTGTTGAAGAATGAAATTTTCATATGTTGTTTCCAGTCGTGTTTGAAACCTCACTTCTTCCTGGGGGGCTGAGAATCCTGGAGCTGCAGGTGCCTGATCTGCTATCCCTTTGTTCCAGTGGGCCACCTGCAATGCGTCTCCATGGCTGCTTTGTCACTTACAATTGGCTTGTGTTGCTGCTGTTTCATCTTGTTTGATTTGAGAAACTTGCCTGAATGTTCTTTGTGCTGTCTTCATTAACACTCAAAACATCACAAGACTTTTCTAGGTGTCCTTGAGCTGATCAGTAAAGTCCTTCCTTCCTCTTGGCTCCCTGACAAAATGACATTCAAGCTTTGCTGTTTTGACATTTTGTATATAACCAAGAAAATAATAATTTGTAACCTGAAGAGTTTCGCCAAAATTTTGATAAGAGAGATTGTGACCTACATGGTTCTCTTTGCATCTGTGTTTAAACGACATGTAAACATGGATTGTAAACCTCTAATGTGACTAAGGAGAATGTTAGGAATAAGATTCTTGGACACATTCAGTGGAGTTCTGGAAAAACAAATGCTTCATGCAATGCAAACAAAATATTTTTCAGTATGGAAGTCTGGCTCCTGTGTTGTTAAAGTTAAACAATCTGATAGCCTCCACGTTAGAATGKGTGTATTTACCCACAGGATTGGATTTTTGATTGGCAAAAAGTGGGAGACAGATTTGGGACWTCTTCTAAAGATGTTTTGTGACAGGTGTTTGTGGGCATCCCAAGGCAAGTGACACAGGCTAATTTGAGAGAGCAATAACCCATAATAGCATAGAGCATAAAAATTATTTAAATGATGTGATTATGTCCAGAAATGAAATCTGGGCTAAGACTCAGTGATACTGCTTGGTTTCTGCCCTGTTGTTCCAAACCAAGGTCACTTATTATTCTAAGCTCTGCATTTTGTGTTGCAGAAGAAGGGGGCATTAAAGGTCTCGCTATTGCTGCTGAGTGTAATGTTGAGCTTTTTCTTACCATTATAGCAYGGAGTGGGTTACAAATGCAAATGTGTCCATCCCATTGCTTTTCCTCCTCCCACTCCTGATAGCCTACATGTGTTTTTTTCTGAGGAATCATAAGGCAATGTGTGTCAGGCTGTGGGTTTGAATTAGGTGTAATCAGGCTCCTTTTGTATGATTTTTGCCATGAGAGATGGGTAGAAGTGAGATTGGGCAGAAATAGCCCATCCCTGCTTGATTCCACACTGGAGGTTGGGTGGGTTACCACAGGGTGTCTCAAAAGGGAACAAACACCCCCCGTCACTCAGTGGCGTCCTGCCCCAAGGTCTTTGTGCAGCTGCAGGCAGGAGCAGCAGTGAGAGCGGAGCTCAGAGTGAAACCAAGTGTTTTATACCTCAGGCTGCCTTTTGTCCTCTCACTGCTCCAACAAAATGGTCTACATAGCATGTTTATTATAAATACCAAGTTATTTTGCTCTGCATGAGGGAAACAAACCTACCTGCAGGGTTTTTACTGCCACGCTGACCTGGTCTGGCAAAAGTCACAGTCCTTTATTTCTGCCTCCTTCCAGCTGCAACTTATTCAAGCCACAGCATTTCCYATCAGTATGAATGAAGTCAGCTGGGTCTCTGCTGTCTGCATCTTCTTGTGTTTTCTTTCCTAAGCTCCTCGTTAAACTGATAAAGCTGTGTCAGACACTGTCCTTCACTGTCTCACTGATGAGGCAAGCTGAGCAGGCCCAGGTCAGATGCTGGGCTCTGCGAGGTGGCTTTACTTGTAGTCACAAAGTTAATACTTACCCAGGAATGCTCAGGATTCTGGTGGTGTACTCCAAAGTGTAATCTAAACTGGATTTCCTGGGTTTGTACTGCTTAGTTTTGGATTAACAATTGTCTGCCAGTATTTATAGCTCTAAACTGCTGATGCTCGCTCTCAAACATAGTCCCAGTTTAATGCCCTTTTTGTCTTGGAATAGAGGGAAGGATTAATAGGAATCTGTAGCACACAGCAGATGTGAGGTTTAACATCATTTGATGTCTGCCAATGGCACTGATTCAGCTTTTCTTCCTGGAAAACATTTCTGATTCCTCATAGACTTTTCATTGCAACAGTGTCCCATAGCAACTTTTTAATCACATTAGAAAATGTGGTAAATGCCATTCTTATGAACTGACAGTGTATAAAATCAGAATAATAAGAATAAACAAAATTAGGGAGGTTGTAGGCGTCCTTTGCATTTCCCAGTAGCTAAAGACACTGATCCATTAGTTTGTTGCTATGGCAGACCTTTCTCAGTAGCAAGAAACCCAGTGGAGGGAGAAGTCTCAGCTTTGCTARAGGATTCAGTGCCTCCAAAAAGCTGAAGGCAGAGCCATGTGAAAGGGAAGGAAGGATGAGGATGGGGATGAGTAAGGCAGGCTGGAGCACTTGTTTGAATTGCAGCYTTGCACTGGCCAGTTGCAAATGTCRGAGCAAAATGCACAGGTTGGGGATGAGATCAGTGTCCTCCCTTCAAAACTGGACACACAGAGAACTGCGTGTCCCTGTCACGCCAAGGTCAGCCATGGGAATTCTCCCCCACTTTGTGGTCCTGCTTAGGACATTTTTATTTCTTTGTGAGACTTGCACCAGTAAAGGCAGCAGATGGAAAGAGCATGCAAACAGCTTTGCTCTGTGGGGAAATAGCTGTTAGRGAGCTGGGGTGTGATTTCTGCCTCTGCCTCTCTGTAGTACTTCACTTTCACAGCAAAATTAACTATTTCACTTTTCAGAGGAGTTCTCCCTAGCATCTACACTGCTACAAATTTGTCTTTAGATCATGTTGCTGTCCTTCTGCAGAGAGAACAAACGGCAGTTTTAACTGGTTTTAGCAGCAGTAAAAGTGCTAAAACGTTTTGAGAGAAGTGAATCATAAGAAAATCTCTATAAAACTCTGTTTATTTCTGTTGAGATTTACTTTTCTGAGGTTTTCCTAATTACCACTCACTACAGATGTGATATTTTTCATGCTAAATATTTTGTTCCCTTCATTGTATGTCAATAGCTTCCATAAATATATAAAGTGATTTTTTTTTTTTAATTCCTAAAATTGTGAAAACTTTGTAGAATTTTCTGTATGCCCAATACCTGTGTTGATTGTTTGGGAGATGAATGCTTTGGTTGGGATTTCCACAGTTTTTGGTAAGTATCGTCAGTGATGTTTTCTGTTAAAACTACTTTTTTCTTTCCCAGACAAACAGATACCTCCTGAGCCTGACATATAAGATGATAGGAAATTTGGAAAGCAAAGGACAGATATGTGCAGAGTTAATCTAAGTCTGAGCTTCCCTGCTTTCCCAGGTGAGTGAGGCTGCAGAGAATGGGGCATTTGCTGCTGAAGCAAGGAAGTGAGTAGAAAATTGTTTATGTGAACAGGATACAGGCTTGAATGTCTGCAACACAARCCACTTGGCAAGAACTCTGGCAGCCTCAGGGTGCGTTTTTGAAAGGCCTCTCAAATTAAATGCCTTGGTTGGCCCAAAGGGTGAAGTTCCCCTGCAAAGCAGCTCCATCAACTCCCATGACCCGCTGTACTTTCAGTGCTGGTTCAAACCTTTTGCCTTCACTAYGCAAATGCAAAAGTAAATGCAAGTAGACAAAGTGCTCCATAACAGCTCTCTAGCCCCCACTGCATGTTTTTAGAATCAACTACTGATTTTAAGCTAAGAACTGTATGTGTTAGGAAAGAGTCTTTGGTTCTTGGGGTGAATTATTTCCAGATGAATCCTTGCATTTGCTTTCTTTTCTCTTAAGGCGAATTTCAGGTTTTCAGATATTTTTCTCCTTTTATTTCTTAGCACTCTTATGTCTTTAATATTCTCTTTGTGATATCCCATGTCATGGTTTGGATAGAAATCCCTGCCAATGAAAAATCTATTGTAGTTACCCACCTCAGCAAAGAAAGGATCAGACCACACCACATTCAACCCCAACAGTAAATGTTCAGAGGCCCAGAAGCAATAAGATCCAGCAGGAGACTTTTGAATAGAAAGTGTTGCCTTTACAAAATTCTAATTTCTCCCAGGAATCTAGAATGAAAGTTGTTAATATGCCCTGATCATTTAGTGCTCTCTTAGAGCTGGCAGAGGCACTGCAGGCCATGTGTAGAGGCAGGGAGCTCAAACAGTGCTTGGCTGTTCCCGGTCTGGGAGCACGTACAAGCTTTTGCACACCTCAGCCTGTTTGTTTCTAGAAAAATCAATGGCCAGAATCACTGGAGAAACACAGAGGAGATGCTTGGGAGAAGAAGAAATGCCTCAAGCATTTTTGACTTGTCTTTTGTGGAGTGTTAACAATGCTTAATCTGGTCAACATCCCTGCCCCTTCTAAGCAATGTGTTATTGCTAAGGAAGGTAGCCTAGAAGCCAAAATTTCCCAAATTTAATGTTCAACTCCMTGCTGTCTACTAGCACTCTAAATTAAATTACAGTGCAAGTTACTTTATGATCTGTGGGACCAGGGACAGCAGGGTAACAAAACAAAGAACAGCCATACACAGAAATGGAAAAAGCTGAGCAACAGAGGAAGCATAAAACTACAGGTGAGCTTCTGGTCTCAGTTATTGCAGTGTAAGCCCAAAGTCATGTCAGGAAAACTAATGGAGCTGCCTCAGGCTACAGAAAAGCAATTGAGATCAGCTTTCTTATACACTTTGGCATTTTCTGCCTCCCAAGGTACTGATGCAATCCCTGCTCCCTCGGCCCAGGCTTTATCAGTTAAAGTGGAGGCCCTCTCGGCGTGGCCCACTGCTTTGAGATGGAAAAGAACTTTTTTGCCTCAGCATTATTTTCTTCTATTATTTATTTACCGTTTCCAAAAGAGTCTGGTGCTGCAATGGTAAAACCTTCGTGTCTACTGAAGTGTAGTTAATTAAGAGGTAACTTATAAAGCAAGGAGATGATGAGGATTCACTGTGCTGGCAGGGAAGCTAGTCAGATATTCTTAAGTTACTGAGGGAATCAATGGAAATAGCCACTGATACGGGGGAGTAAATTCTTTCTGAAATATCCTGGTGAATTTTATTTTCATGCACTTTTTCATAACTTTTTAATTAGTGTAAATGCACAGTCCATTTCTTCTCAGAAGTACAATTTATCACCCAAACACCAAAAGGACTCTGTAAAGAGCAGCACACACCTAGTTCTGTGTTGGGTCAGTGTTCCCAACTGGAACTGGATTTACTGGGTACAATCTCATAGGGAGATGTTGCAACTACAAAAACATTCACTTTGACAGACTGGAGAGTCCACATGTAAATCGCCAGCTTGGGGGAGAAATCAATACACAGTTTGTGCATTATCCTTGTCAAAAATGTATGGAAAAGAGACAGTTCAAAGTAGGGATTAGTATCCCTGCCTAGAAGAGGTACAGCAAGGATCCAGCTCAGCATGAATATGAAAACTTTTCRGCTTTCATTGCTAAATCAGCCTCATCCCTCAGGAAAGTGGCAGCTGATTACTGGGACAGTGTTGCTGGCGGCAGTGGGGGTCGCCCAGAGCAGTGGGCTGCCTCTCTGCAGGCTGGGTGAACGTTGTCTTTGGGTTTATCTGTGCCTGTGAGCACTGATAAGAGGTAACTGACTGGCATGTTAGGCTCCTGCTGCTTGATTATTTTTTATTATTTGTTTGTTTGGGGAATGGTAATGCTCGGCTTGCTCTGAGGTCCAAAAGGTTGCTTTCCCCCTGGGGTTCTGTGTTTCTGGCTGCTGCTTTAGGGATCAGAGCTGCTCTTATCTTATCCCCCCATAAGGTGGGGATTGTTCCTTCAGGTTCACGTGTTTGCCACTACATTGGATTAGGGATTTTTATTTCATGCTCTTGTTTGGTTTGGCTCTGCTCATGAAACTCAGTTTGTAACCAAGCAGGAAGGAGCAGATGTGAAAAGCCTGCAAGTAGGAGAGGAGCTGGTGAGGAAGCCTGGAACTGGGGAGTCCATTAATGTGTGCTATGTGGGGATTTGAGCCAGTAGCAGCATTAGTTAGATGTGTGATGAGGTGGGCACAGCAGCTGTCACTAAAACAAGTGCTGCACTTGCAGAGCAAGGCAACCAGTGGAGGAATGACATGGAGATCTTGCTATACTCACATGAACCTAAAGCTGCCTTTGCATTTAGAGTTACAATCAATGTTTTCTTTTTTAAATAACACATGCAAGTCTGAAGCTGACAGGTATATAAGTACAAGTGTACATGACCAGGTCAGGGGAGGCAACAGAATTTAGCCTGAAGCTTTTTACCATGAACTTCAAATCTTTGTTTCTTAACAGACCAAGTCTGCATTAACTAAAGTTTTGGGGAAGATTTGCAGGTACAGCGTGAACAGGGAAGCTGAAATATGCTGCCACATAAAAGTGAACGTTTTTTTCTTTTCAAAGTAAAGAGGAATCACATCCAAAGAAATATACATCACCATTTATATGCATATTTAAATTTCTTTTTACCCATAAATAATAACAGAAAACATTATTGAAGGAAATATAAAACGTTAGGAACAGTCTCCTGGAAATGCACTTAGTTCTGTTTTTTTAGGAAATATTTTCAGATGTGAATATTTAAAGCAAACTGCTTAGGTAAGAAGTTCAGAACCCTATACTTTCTCCAAAAGCCTCTCCTTGCATCATCCCAAGTAATGAACAAGCAGTTCATAAATCAAGGCTTTTGCACAGTAGCTATTTTTTCACTGTTTTGCAATGGGTCTTCCAAGGACTCCTTTAAAACAAAATAATAACACACCCCATCAAGACAGCAGTTCAGGTTGGCCCAGCAAAGGGTGACCTGAACAGTGTCTCGTAGCACTTGTTGAAAACTGATGTGGATGACGTTGTTCCTCACCAAAAAGTACATGAAATACGCCASGTGGTAAGGTGTGAAACACACCAAAAAGGCCACCAGGTTCGTCACCACTATCCTCTCTGCTCTAGAGCAGCGTGTTTGGGGGTGTTCTGGGATTCTGTGCTTTCTCAGGCACCTGACACTTTGGGCAGTGCAGAAAGTCATGGCCGCCATGCTGCCAAAGAAGATGATCTCCAAGGTGCTCAACAGGCCCACATTTTCCCATGTGCTCTTGGAGAAGTTATGGAAGCATGATGAAATGTTGTGGCCCTTTCCATGCAGTTGGAAGGTAGAGACTGTCCCCGTGGAGGTGCCCAGACAGATGACAGCGCAGACCATGGCAGCTTTCTTGATGGATCTGAGCGTGAGGGCCGTGAAGGGGTGGCAGATAGCGATGTATCGGTCCACACAGATGCACAGCGAGATGAGGATGCTGCCGTACATGTTTACAAAGTAAAGACTCTCCAAGGTGGAGCAAAACACAGACCCCAAGGTCCAGTTGTCCTGACTATGGTAGGAAATGATTTTAAAAGGAAGAGTAAACAACAGCAAAGTATCCAGGAATATAAGGGCTATCATGTAGACTGTAGATTCTGTCAGCTTTTTAACCTTAAAAAACAGGAACCACAGAGCCATTATGTTRAACAGCAATCCCAGGATAAAAGTGGGGGCGTACATGATGAACTGGAACCATTCCACAGCAGCACTGATACTGCCATTGCCATGGGTGTCATTCATATCTCCARGTATGCTGGAAGAGAAGAAAATCACCACCAGGAAGGATGAAGATCACATAGAAAACACAGTACAAAGGCCTGTGAGGTCTCTGTGTGTCCGAAGTCTTGAAAGTGCCTTTTTTCCCCTCTTGGACTGCTGTGTGCTGAATTGCAGCTCCTGGTAACATGGACCTGCTTGGTGCCAAGGATTTTGAGGCAAGGTTGTACCTCAAGAGTAATAAGACTTTCTGGTATCCAAGCCTCACTTGCACTGTWACCTGTTACCCCAGACTGTGCTGTCCTGTAATTTAGGCTGTGTGTGACTGTAATAGGGCAGTGTGTGACTGCACCATCCCCTTGGAGATATTCAATCTCTTTGCAGAAGTAAGGTAGCAGACCCTGATTTTAGGGCTTCTTGGATTGTGAGGGTGGAAACAATTATTTGGATCTTGTTTCCTGAATYAAGCTATCGTAAGAGACCTTGGGGAGCCGAGATCATAAGGGTCCTTCACATTGATTAATGTGAAGATCCCATACAGTCACTGCCACCCTGTACCCTCTCCCACCATCCCTGGGCAAAGAGGGTGTGAGTACCTCTGGCCCTTCTAAAAGCTGTCCAAAAGCAGCATGTACGGAGCTTCAAACCAGCTACTTCTAGCAGAGGGTAAATCTTTAGTTGAAGGATAAGATTTTGTCTAAATCAGCCAGACTTACCGCAGCAGAGGCAGGGGTTGCAGGAAACATGCAGCTGGAKTCTCCTCTGCAAAGAGGGGACTAAAAGTGCCGAGGCAAGCACTCTGAGCTGGGGTCATGAGGTAATTGTCTTGTTTAGAGGAAGGATTCTGGCTTGATCCTGCCCTCAGACTCTCCTGATAAGAACCAGGAGGGTGCTCATTGGTTTCTGCAATGCTGTAGTCACTTAAAAATGCAAATGCCCAGGAATACCTGATCCTTTCCTCCAGCCAGTTCCGTGACAGCCAATCAGACAGTAAATAAAGTCTGTCAGAGATCTTACTGTCAGCATCCAGAAATTACTTTCTCCTGCTGTTCTCCAGTTGTTTTTCCTTTGAACCAGTGTCCTTCCTACACGATTTTGATGCTGTTCCATTTCAGATTTGTCAACCGTTTGTCAGCTGAGCAGTCGAAGTTTCTGTTCTGCAGATCGCGTCACCCCTTGAGTATTTTCGAGGTAAACTCTCCCTCGATGTGGTTTGAGMGATTAAGATCTCTTTGAGTGAGATTGAGATCAGCAAATAGGAAATTTAGTTCTTTGCTTCTTAAGGACACGGTAACGGCAGGTAAATGATTCTGTAAGTTACTAGCTYAGGCAGAAGTAGGAAAAGCAGCCTGAGCAGCCTCCTTGCAGAACTGCACTGCCCAAGAGGTGTGGGGGGACAGTGGGGCACCGCCCTGCCAGCAGCGCCTGCTCTGCTGCCCCCTGCCAGGGACCCAGGGGAGCCTGGGGGGAAATGGGGACGTTTCCTCACCCAAATGGCAAAGRACAGGAAAACCTGAGCTTGTGAAACGTTTGCGGCTCTGAGAGGCTGGGGAGTAGAAGCACTTCTGGCTATGCTGCAGGTTGTTCCCTGTCTGGGGGTTAAACCTACTCACAGCACAGGGCTGCAGAGTTTGGTGGGAGCTGGGTTGGATCCCTGAAGCTCCAAATTCAGGTGAACCATGACTGGCAAGGTGTTTCACTGATGACATGGGGTGACCTGGGCTTGGACGCCCAACATGCTGCTCKCCTGCTAAGTCACCTTCATGAGTGAAACACTGCGAGTCTAACGCTGGGAGGGAGCCCATTCCCAAGAGCCAAAGGGAGGAAAAGTTAATTAAGGAATTTTTCAAAAGTAGCAAATATTGACAAAGTTTTTGACTTCAATATCTCTGTATGAGATTTCCTTACTACCTTCCTTTTTATTCAGTCTTGTTTTTGGTTTGTTTGATAGTGTGTCTAGGAAATTCCAGGTCCAGAGAAATAGAATTTCAGTTTCTCACCAAGATGTTTAACTAAGAAAATTCTAGTTATGATTAAAAGCGATTTCAGACTAGGGTCTGTTATATAGATTTATTGTAAAATAAACAGAAAAAAAWATTATTTAAAGCATAAATTCAAATGGCAGCTTCGTTCATCAAAAAAGTTAGCTATGCTRTAAGCAATGCAAGGTATCTAAAATGTATTTAGTTTTTGGATCTTGTGGTGAGAGGAAAGATTTTAAGGCAAGGTTTTGCTATAGTGAAATATTATCTCTTGTCATCTTACCTTTGGGCTTTCTCTTGCTCTGATTGTTGACTTTTTCTCCTTCTCAGCTTGTAGAATTCTGGAGTCTTGTGTTTTCTTTCAAGGCAGCAGAGTGAGCTGTGTGCAAAGCAGCTGCTGGTCAGGATGTCAGAAAGCACAACTTGCTGCTGCTTTTTTATGGCATCACAAATTTCCATTACAACACTGGCCTCCCCACGCTGTGTCTGCGTGCAGCCGCTGTGTACATACGATGTCACACAGCTCATTTAAGGATGTAAACACATGGCTCTCTGGRACTAACATCTCTGTGAGTCACCCATTAAAATGAGGTTCCGGTAACACAGAAAGAAATTCTGGCTTTACAGATCTTTCTCTGTTTTTTTTTTCCCTCTACAAGACAGGATTTTATTGATTGTACATAGCATCCATGGGTAGAGTGTTACTTGTCAAAATGTGCTTTGAACTAAATCCTGACATATCACTGTCATGATTTCCCTTACTTTTCATGACATCAAAAAGGAAAAAGAGATTGCTGATTTTCAGTGGTGACCTGGTATGTTCACTTCAACTTGGTATTTTGGAAGAGTCAAGGGTTACTCTTAATCTGTTTATACTCCTGGGGAGCAGGCAATATACCCATGGACAGTGGTGATGATTTTATTCAGGTAGGAAGGGGAAGAAAGTTGAGGTTTTTGACCATCGTATGCATGTTTGCAATGTTCTTGCCAAAAAGGAAAGAAAGGCCACAGATGTAGTTTTGCTTGGTCCTTTGCATACTCCTTGAATTTCAAAACTGTGGATTATATTGGCTAAATTAACAWTATGCATCTGTGAAAGAGATGGGGGTTGGGGTTGAGAGAAGAAATAGTACCTGGGATTTCCCCATGGGAAAAAACAAGACAGGTTTGAGTGAATCATATCTCATTCCTTAGCGAGGTTTTACTTCTGTGTATCCCGTGGTGGTCTTGTGACCATGGCTGCATTCTGGATATGAACAAAAACCCACACAGAGCACAGGCAGACACCACTGCCATGAAGAGGTATTTAGGGTTGAGCCAGCCTGATGAAGGGAAGCAGGGCTGCTGTCAGCACAGACGTCAGCCCCTGTGCCCCTGCCCTGCTCTGGGGCTTGATGCCAGTTCTGAAACTGCCACCAACGCTCAGAGCGGGTGCTCTCTCTTCCCACTCAAGGTTTTCCCCACACACACTTGGTGCTTTTTCTTCTGTCTTATTTTCTCTTTGTACCCTCGTGTTCTGAGCTACCTGAGCAGTGCCCACCTTGCCGGAGGCTGCCCAGAAACAAATGTCCCTGGGCAAGTTGTCCCCTTGCTGCATAGAGCCCCGTGAGGCTACACATCTGGGGAAAGATGCTTTGGAAAAGGCAGGATGAGCAAGCAGCAGTGTCACAGTTAGTCTAGCCACCACCAGTGATTGATCTGCTTTTTTTTTCCCAGCAGTATCCTTGTGAGTTTTTCAGGGAGGAGTGGGAGGACAAAAGACCAGAAAGACACACAGGGGGTACAAATGCACTTGGGACAAGGTGTGAAGGCTTCTCTCCCTTAAAAGGGAATGGATGAAAATGTGTGATGTTGAGGGTAAAATGAATCCGAGTGAGCAGCACAATAGGAATGCTGGGACAGCCCATGAAGGACTCTCACACTGGTCATTAATAGCTTGCTTGGGATAGAGGGGGGAGAAAGCAGTGGCYAGCYAAGGTACCCTTCACTTCTCAACAARGGCTCTACTCTGTGCTAGTGGGACGTGTCTCTTCACCAGGTCCCCAAGACAAAGTGTGGGTCCCTTTTCTTGGRGACCTGGGGGAAGAGGGCCACCTCTGCACTGAACTTGACATTTCTGTGTGTGTCACCAATTCCACCAGTGTGTGAAGCACCTCCTGTTTCATGATTTCAGATGCTGAATGCATCATCTTGTGCCTTTTTCCTCATGAAGGAGCTGCTTCATAGGCATTTCTTTGTTAGAATTGAGGACTTTGCCATATCACCACTGCCACACACACCTCTCCTTCAAGCCACACACATGCCTTGGTGGCAACCATTGAAGCYCTGCTGATTCCCTGTGCTTGCCCTYAAGGCCAGCCTTTTCTTTGCAGTGCTGGGCTGTGCCAACCATCCCCATGGTCCTGGCTCTCCTGCTGTTGGTCCTGGCTCTTGGGAAGAGTGTCAGCATGGGACTGGTGCTGCTGCCAACCCAGTTTAGGATATAAGTCAGTAACCACTGCACCACACAGCACTGTGCAGTGAAGACATGGTGAGTTTTTTGCTGATTTCAATCAGAGCCTAATCAGTGAGAAAAGTTTTTGCCCTGTTGGAGAAGAGAGATCATCCACTGCTGTGATCCAGGACTGCCTGCAGCCTCTGGGTGAGCCCGACCCGGGATGAAATGTCCCATCACCTTCATCTGGTGGCTGTGCAGAACTGTTTGTAACTGAGTTGCTCCATCTCGTGGCTACATGAGAAATAAGACACTCGGTTTCAGCCCTGTGGTCTGTCTGTCTGTCTGTGGTTGGTCACCGGGAGCAACAGTTTATGGTGTAGCACAAGCAGTTTATCCCAAAATGTCCTCACCAGCTGAGCACTAAGCTCCTTGTCCTCACTGGCTGTGTTTGCCCCACCATCCTCACYCTGGAGCGATGAGCAAGGGAGAATGTAAAGCTCTGATGGTTATGTGTGGAGAGGACCAAAGCACAAGAATAGCTGAAATGAAGGTTTTCTGTGAAGGAAGTGGTCGCAAGGACTGACTGTGTGTGGGTGGTGRGGCCGAGGGGCCGGGGCCAGAAAGYTGCCRTGCCATTATGGTSGTGTGMYCACAGRCAWTGGCATCGTCASTGATGTTCTGTGTCCTCTGGAAAGATTGAAGGAGGCATCAGCCAGCCTTGGCTGTGCAAGAGTGCCCAGGGAGCAAGGGTCCTCTGAATGCTGGAGGAGCTAAACCTGCTGCTTGRGAGAGCAGGTGAGCTGGTGTGGCTCTTTGAGCCCTGACACGTTTAGCATTGAACTGAGCTGGTATTTCTTGAGAGACATGTCTCAGTTTCCACAGAGAAATCAGCTGGGGATGCTGCCGTGGCACTTCTGAGTCTGGATCAGTAGGATAGATATTTTCCATCTCGGTGCCCTGAGACTGGTGAAATTTAAAACTGTGGAGATCTGTCTCTGGTGTTGCAGATTTTGCACTTTCAGTTGTTCTCTGATGTTCAAGTGAGGCTCATACACTGCAGATGAGGGCCCTGCAATAGACATGACAGACTATGTGTCTCTTCTGCCTCATGACTGAGTCATTTTGACACTTCTAAGGTATTTTTTTTTTCTATTTAACCATTAGCTACACTGGTTGTCAAATTATTACCTCCAAAAGACTTGAGACAGCATTTTCGCAGATCAACTGTTTCCTGAGAGATCATACAAACTTCCAAACCATTTGACTGACCTGGCAAGATCAGACAGGCACTTCGGCTGGAATTTTGCAAGGTCGGAAAAAAAAAATCCGTTTCTGAAGATGATTAAGATCTCGTTTTATTTTTCACAGCATTGAATTGCACATACAGCACTAGAAAAATAACTGTGTAACTGGATCTCTTTTCCAAAAGGCACTTGTAYTAATTTTGAACCAACTGGGCAGCTTATATGGCCGAAGAATTGCATCCTTCTGGGGTGCACCCTGTGGTGACCACAAGAGTCTCGATCAGACCCCACATTTCATGGTTCCATTTCCTTTTAATGGGAAAAGTCATTTTTCCTTGCCTTGTTTCCAGGCCCTGTGTAATGGCACAGTGTGTCTGTGAGACACTGCCAAACATGTTTACAGCAGCCCTCACGGCAGGGTGGGAAGGTTGTTGGATGTCATTTCATTATGAGAAAATAATGAACGGAAGAAGAACCTAAGAGTCATTTTAGGCAAGTGAAAATGTGTGTCTAATGTGATGTCCTGTCTTTGACAGAARCCAGCAGTGGATGTTTAGGGGAAGGATGTAAGAAACTGTTTAGAGGAAAACTGAGATTGGCATCTAAATCGTGGTTTCCAGTGTTTCTATGGCTGCAAAACTTGAAAGACAGCAAACCTCTAAGTTTAGATAATTAGCATTAAGAGATTAATTAGTTAGAAATGCAGTGACATCAGTGAGAATTTGGCTAATCTACTTTTTCCTGAATTTATATAGATAAGATATTCCTCAAAGGAAATATACTTAGAAAT
>NW_026623549.1:689274-718177 GCF_030028575.1 Malurus melanocephalus
TTTCTCTGTGTTCTGTTCTATTACTTCATTATATAAACTGTGTGTACAATTGTGCCAAACATCAGCTCGTGGTCTATTTTAATATTAACAGGCCAGCAGCAATCCATATGTTTATGATATCATGACACACTGGTAAGATTTAACTTTTTAATCACCAGAGGTAGAGCACACGGAGGATGTGGCTGCTAATAAAAGTCACTCTCCTGTTGTGTGCATAGTTGGACACATCAGTTTGGTACTTGGCTAACATTATAACCTGTTTATCAAATATTATCCCTGCCGAGCACTGTGCTGACGAGGTGGTGCTTGTTGTCCTGGACACACCACTTGTGGGGTGGTTTGGATGTTTGCACAGGACATCTCAATGCACCACCTCAGCTTTGTCTGCTGGACATGGCCAAGTTTGGGGTTTTCTGTCCTCTATTAAATGTACCTGTTCTGGTGTTGCCCTGATAGTATAAGTAAGGTCTGTGGGTTTTTTTTTTTTTTTCCATATTACATGTGGGGAATCAAAGCAGAGATAATCAGAAGGATTTTCCAAAGGTTATACAACACACCTTCAGTGGAGTGCAGTTTCCCAGATCCAGATATCCAAGGCCAACACATTATTTTTAGCCTGTTCTTTCCCAGGGCCCAGCTTTGTCTGCAGYCCAGGAAAGACAGCATTGCATCAATCATAGCTGGATGTTCACACCTTCCTAGAAGTCCTACATTCTTCTGAAAAAACTTGTCTGTCTGCCCTTTCCTATTCAGAATTATCTATTCTGGGGTGGTAAATGTTGAAACTGTGTTGGTAGTATGTAGTAAACAAAATTAATAATCAAGACTATGATAAGGCGTATTTCCTGCCATTTTCCATGTACATGTGATTATCTAATTCTTTTGAACCTTTCAGTCTTTCTGWTTAATTTCAACAACATTTCAGTTAGGGTGAGACTGTGTGAAGTAGGGCAGGGAGAGGTTCGTGCCAGTCTCTCTATCTACAGGATGCCATCTCTGTTTGCGAAGTTTGAGGTATTGTCCCCAGAGAAAGGGGCCCAGTGGCTCCACAGCCTGGATTCCAACCAAAAGAAGGGACAGATGCTGCTCCTGCCCTCTCTCTGCTGCTCCTGCCCTCTCCCTTGTGCCATCTGCCCCCTCCTCTTTCCACTGGCTTGCTTCTCTCAAAAGGGCTCGTGTGCTGGGGCTGAGCCTGCACTGTTCCATGCCTTTTTTAAATGCCCCTTTGGTTTAAGGTTTAAAGTGGCTTTTAGTGGACAGCATTCACTGTGATTCAAAAAATGTCTGTATGCCTTCCTGAATATGGAGCTTGTTTGCTGTTYGTTTGGTACTGTGACATGCCTTCACTTCAGACTTCTCACACTTATTAATTTTCAGTAAAATCAAATTCATATGAACAAATATATGATACTGATGAAGATGTTACAAGTATTTATCAGGCCACATCCTTTTCCTGTTGTTTTCCTGGTAAGCAATTCTAAAGTYAAGTATTTAAATATTTTAGCATAAAATTTCTCTGGTCTTGAGCGTTTTTTTTTAATAACTGCAACCACTGAAGCAATACTAAATAGGGCCATAACATGGATGCTGATTTAGCAGTCTGGCTTTTGATCTGAAGTGGGGAGAGGGAGAAAGTGTAAGAATAGCTTTTTTTTAATTACAGGATGTATATTTTTTTAGATATTCTTACCATAATCTGATTTTTCCAGAGATGATACCTAATTCTTTAGACTAAATTTTCCCAGCATCCAGAATATTCTTTCTTTCATTCTTTCTGATCTCATAAACTTGAGAAAAGTCAGATCAAATTTGAGATGAAGATGAGTCCAAGCTTCTAGAACTGCAGTTTAATCACCTGCCACATTTCAGCCGAATCTCTGCCTGAAACTGTAACTGGTGTTTTAAAATCTGTTCCTCTTGAATAGTTAAAAGGAGTAACTATTTGTTGTGCTTTGRAGGCATTCTCAATGTGTTTAAAGGAGTTTTCTTTCATATAGCTCTGTCTTCTCTAAGGTTCAGGAGGCAAGATGCCTTGTGCTGCTGTAGACAAGATTGGCAGGCATCTGAGAAGGTCTGGGTGCTGTGCAGTGAACCTGTCAGCCAGAAACCAACCCAGGCAGGGCTTTCATGTTCGTGTTCTTTTCATGTTGCATGTCAGTCATTCCATTACCACCAGGTCTTCACCTTTAACTTAGCACCACRTGCTCTGGCTCCAGACATACGTGAGATCTGCAGGCCTGTCAGATCTGTGACACGAGAAGGAAGGTGACTCAATCCCACAGCTTTCAATGTACAGGAAAAAGTGGCCTTTTCTCACTGCTGAGAGAAATCTGGGCCAGATTCTTAGAAGAGTCCCAGTTGTGGCTTGCTGGCAGGCATCAAACCTGGGAAAGGAGCCTTGTGGACAGGRGACTGCCAGGGAGGGTAAAAACACMAAGTGGAAGAAGGCAGAGGATGCTGCAGAGYAGGAGGCTGCTCAGGGTGACCACTGTGAGAGCTACAGGGATGGCTCTCATTTCCCTGCTTGGGGGATAACTTCCTCTTTAGGTGGRGGTAAGACGACAAGCAAAGTGAAAAATTGTTGTAAGAAAGTATCCAATTTAAGCAAGTGAGCCACAAACCAGTTTTGGGAACTGAAAGGTAATGTTAAGGAGCCAAAACTGAGGTGCAAAGTTCAGGAACAGAAGAGGGTTTGAATTTCAGCTGAGGCCATGGTCAGGGACAAAAATATATTGCTCAGAATGTTAAAATTTAGAGTAATTGCTATTATTTTAGGATCTGGAGAAGGATTGTGATGTATGTAATACTTAATATGGTACAGCCACTTGGAAAATTAAAGATTTTGTTGAAGAGCGAACTAGCCCAAAATTTAGACTTGCTGACAGAGTGAAAGTGCTCTGGATTACTACCATCGTGTATGGGTAGCTCAGCTGCCTGTGAGGATGGGGAACAGAGAGTGATTTTTTTAATATTGCTTTCCAATATATGTATTTGACTTTCTGACCTTTGCAAAGGGATTARTTTGAGCTGTATGCCAGGTCTTGTCAATGCAGACTTGTGTGTGGGACATACTCTATCCTTTAGGAGCAGCTTCCAACATTCCCCAGCATCAGTGCTGCCCTCCACACTGTGCTTGTGATAGAGAAACACACAACCACATGGCAGAGTGGAGTTAAAATCTTTAAAAACTGGAAAAAATGTCAGCCCCTGATGATCCATAACAGCCTGCTGCTATGTTTAAACTAACAGGGATGTTTAAAAGGACCACAGCTCAGCCATGAGTGCCACTGTCATGGCCCAAGGGGCTCTGCAACATCTTCCTCATCTACAAACCTCTTCCTCGAGTGGCACTTGGGAGTGGGTGCCTGAGATGAGCTGCAAYCCAAAATCAGGCTGCTGGGGAGGAGCAGCAGGAGGCAGAGCAGGGGGACATTGCAGCCAGATTCCTGCTTTGCTGGTGCTTCCCTGAGTGCTGGGCACAGCCCTGGCCTGGCTGCAGCCCTGTTGGGCAGCCCAGGTACCTGGCCCCCCACGCTGCTCCCCAGGCACAGCAGGATGCACCTTTGGGAAGAGTATGGCCCACGTGCAGCCCCACAGCTGCTGACAGCCTGCCCAAAAGGACCTGTCAATTAAATGACAATACCTAGAATTTGGCTTTGACTTCATGGTTAAAAAAGCTGAGTGACACTTCTGATCTCGGTAGATGGTGTTTGCAGMTCTTTGGGCTAGACTTTTCATTCCTGAATTCTAAGTTACAGTAAGAAAAAGCAAAAAGCCAGCCCGGGAGACACCCACTCTTAAAATAAAAACCTTTAAATACTTTGCAAATTACAATAGTCTGGAATTATTTTAAAACTGAGATGCCTCTTGATAACGTACCTCTGACCTTTATGCACTTACAAATCTTACTGAAGCTCATGGGTGCCCTCTTCTTCCAATCAGAGGAACTGAGAAAACAGCTGACTGCTCCTTTTATAGTGACAACTGAAAAAACAAGGACCCGTAGATCAGACTAACAATGGTGAGTCCCTSGTGTGGATGCAACTATGACATTGGCAGGGTTTGGTGATGGAATCAGCCACACTGAGCTCTAATTAATYTTTAAAGACATTTGGTGTTGGCATTGAAAAATTTTCCATCAGTGGGTGGACTGGGCACAAACAGCATGGAAGATTTATCCGGTGATACCTCTTGATTTTTACAAGGGTCAGACTGTAGGAAGAATGCAGCAGAAAGTAAGAGACAGCAGGTTAAAAGGAGGTGAGAGAAAAAACAAACYATGGCTTGTGTGGCCAAGGGTGTTTCAGGGGCAAAAGGCTGGAGGCAAGCTGGGAGACAGTGCATGATATATGTTCTTTGTTAAAAAATGYTATGTTAAATCTTGTCAGCTTTCCATAGGGGAGAACTCTCACTGGCTGGTTTGCTGGAATTAGGTTGAAAGTGGTGGGAGCGAATTCTGTCATAAAAATCACCCTGAACACCTTTTTTACATAATAGACCTGGTACCTGGTGCAATTAGGAGATACCAGAATATTTTTATTTGAAGGTAGAACATTTGTGCTTCTCTTTTTCTCCTGCCTGCAGTATTGAGCCAACACAGAGGCAATTCCCGCTGAGTTGGACTGAAATCTGCGGGTGATGACACTTGAAGCATTAGGCTGAGCTCTAAATGAATAATAGTGTGAGAGAGAGAGAAGGATTTGCATTCCAACATGAGYATGGAAAGAGAGAATGTGCTTGTTCTCACTCTGTCAGCATCCTTTCTGGGGAGGCTCTGGCTGTAGCAGCAGCTTTGGTCCCTTTTTCTGTCTGTGTGTTGCCAGAAAACACCGATGAAATGGTGACTTTAGCTGGCACAGAATTTGTTTGACAGAGATAAATAAATAGGAGATGATCCAGCTGAATTCCCCAAGCTGAATTGCTAACACTGGAAGTCAAAAGAGAAGAAAGAACTGAAGGTTTTGCTGTGTAAATTCTGTAAATGTGGTTTAGAATAATTTAGAGAAGTTTGTGACTCAAAACAGATCATGCTCTCTACTTTCAAGAGAAAGATTTAATTCTCAGGATATCTTTGTGTTTTTACTACTAAAGCCTGAAAAAAATCAGTTTTTAAAGGTGATTTTTTTCTAACAATTTTACTGTCTTTATTATGCTTAGGGCTTGTTGGTACACTGAGAAAGAAACAACAAAAAAACCCTAAAAAAATCACACCACAGCTCAGATTTCGGTATTTTATGCTGCCAAGTGATCTATGGTTTCAAGGCAGTTRTGTCACAGGGCCTGGCTTTGCAGTGTGATCTTGGTACATTAAAAGGAGAGAGCTGGAAAAATGCAGAGATCTGYGATTTTACCAGAACTGTTACATACTGGGCACACCTAGGTAATACAGTGCAGTGGAAAGAGAAGGAAAAAGATTTGCAAAAATTCAGTGCAGTTATTTTGATGATTTTGCAGTGTTTCAGCAACTTTTTCAGCTGCTATAGGAAATGAGAGCAAGTCTTGCTTTCACTGGGTTGAAATTGCTTGCCTTTGGCTAAGSCTTGGTGCAGCAGCAGAGAAAAGGCACTGTCTGTAAAAGGTTCAAAGTGGAGGTATTAGGATCTTTTAAAAGAATTCCATATTTTTTGTATGGTTCTGTGAGATATTTAGAAAAATTACCCAGTCAGTGTCAAGTTGAGTGAAGAGGGAACAAACCGCAGTAACTTAGCAAATAAACAGATCCAAGGTGTCAGCAAAACACCACAATCTCATTTTTTTCCACCAGGCAATTAGTAGATTTAGTACAAATACTAATGTTTAAACTCCTGTTAACCTACAAGGCAGTCATGTGTGGTCTCCGTTCCAGAGCTCAGATAGCATCTGGCATAATTACAGGGTGCATCTCTTCCAGTAATGAGTTGATTGGGGTGGCAGAGACGCTTAATAAGCATCTGCATGATTTCATCTGCAGGATACAGATACCCAAGTCACCGATAGCTGATCTGAGAGCCCAGATGTCTGAGCACCCTGCTGTCCTTGGGGAGGGCAGACTGGTTCTTGTCCAGGGCAAGCCAGAATTTAAAACATTGGAATGCCAGAAGCTCTTCAGGAACTGCTGAGGGACCCCCACTCTGTATTTGACACTGCAGGGTGGGAGCAATTGCTTCACTCAGGCACTGCAACCTCTTTACAGAGTGGCAAAATGCAGCTCTGAAAAAGAGCTTCTGAGAGCACCCCTGGGAAACTGAAAAGGGATTCTGAGYGCTGGCAGTGCTGTGCCAAAATGAAACTTTGGTTTCATTTCAGTACATTGCACAAAAGATAAAATATAGACATTTTTAATATGTAGCTCATAGGACCCGACAACCTGCAGCCTTTCTCTGTTCTCTCTGTTAGCTATATCAGGAATGTCTCACGGCTTTACTTGAAGTCACATTTTTAAAAAGGGAAAACAGTGGGTTTGGAGTGTGATCTTGATGTGGTGATCGTGGGCATCCATGGTGTTTGCAGTTTCCACAACTGCAACCAGACCTCACCCACGCACTGAACTGGGTAAATTCCATCTTGGTTGGAATTAAGATTAACTGTGGAACAACATCTTTCACTCACAAGTGTGATTTTCCAGGTCTCAGAAATATGAACATGGAATGAATAGACCACAGCCTTAAAGTGAACAAAAAAAAGGAGATTTTCCCTAACTATTTTAACAYGAAAATCAAGCTGTCTTTGAAGCTGTTGTGCTTCAGCAAGTGGGGGAAAACCCCTGATTTTTCCAATCTCCCACAAAGGTAATGGCTCATCAGCAGCTGCCTGCCCTGGGCAGCATTTCTGGGCATGAGCTGGGTGCTATGAGCAGGCTGTGAGGAGGCTGTGTGGTGGAAGCATCCATCAGCTGAGACAGGATCTCTCATGTCTCTGGGACATTCCTTGCCCCCATTGCATGTAGGTCCAGAACTGGGGCCTGAAAACCTGCCTAATGGAAGACTTGCAGAAGGGCCAAGCTGGGGTAAGGAGACAATAAATAGCAGGGTGTGTTTGCTTCAAAATACTTCCATCTTGGGCAAGCTTTGAGACTTGCCATGAGGTCTGTAACTGTGTCCTGCCTTCCCAGAGCACTGCCTCTCGTGCTTTAAATGAGTGAATACTGTGACCTTCAGTACAGGCAGAAAGAACTGGGCATGGTGTGGAAGGGCTGACTGATGCTGGATGAGGGTTTTTTTGCAATGAGGTGTGTCAGATAACATAAATGGGACAATGTGGATGTCATCCTGGTGAATGCCCTCTACAGATATACTGCAGGTCTGACTTGGGTACTGAGTTTACTCCTGGGAGGATGAGTCCTCACCTTGGCGTAATGGGTGCTGAGAAAGCAATGCCATCTCTAAGACCTCTTGGTGTGGCAGAAATGACAGTGATTAAAAAAAGGGTAAATTAGAAATCCACAGGTTCAGCATGAATTTGGCTCTGGTAAGCCCTCTGTAATGCCGTATGCTGCAGTGAGTACTGCCAGCATTTCTCTTTTTGTATAGGTATTTTTAAATGAAATAAATGAAAGCAAAACTTTTGACAGGGCCAAAGGCAATAAATTGTGCCACTCCAGGAACACAAAATGACCTTGCAGGGCCTGAACTACACCAGCTGCTTGGCTACTGCCCATCTGGTTCACCTTTTTGCTTCCCAYGTTTCTGGCAGTAGCTGGAGAGAAGTCTGTGAAGAAGGGCATTGTATGTCTCACTTTSAGTCCTTCTGACTTCCTCAGATGAAAGGCACTATATAAACATGACTATTCTTAGTCTTTTCAAGTGTGCTTCAGTGCTAACTCTTGCTTTAGTCTCTCTGTTGGCCTGATGTTAAAAAGATAGAAGATTGCTTGCATGAACCTGACGTACCCATGTGGAAGGGGTGAGTTTTATCTCTCTGGAGTTTTCCAGCTAACATTGAGGTTACAAAACTGTGAAAGCTCATCACATAGTGCTSTTTTATGGTAATCAGTTCCTAGGGGTGATTTTCCAATGCAAATAGCTTTCTTGCCAACAGAAAATCATTTAATTATGTGTTCAGAAGCAGTGCAGAGCCTTCACCTAATGTTCTCCATAGACTAATGTTATATAACATCAAAAAAATGGGTGGGTTTTGGTTTGTTTTCTTCTGTTTCCTACACACCTTTASAGGAGAAATAGTTTTAGCTGTTTACAAAAGCAGCTGAAGAAAGCCACCATATGAGATGCAGTGGCAAAGAGCACAACTTTTAAGAGTGCTGGGCAGGAACACATACAGGAACTTGGGGACACATCTGGGGAGGTACCCAAAATCTTGCCTTGGGCAAGAAGAGGAGTCAATGGGGTTTCTGTACTTCATGATTTTTATTCTGGGAGTGGGTTTGTATCTTTGTGCAGCCACCTTGGATTGCCCAGGCASGTCCTTCCCCTGACAGCAGGCTCAGCTCCCCCTCTGCGTGACTGCTCTGCTGTGGCATCCTCTGTTCATCTTCCTCCGGGCTTTCCTTCCTTCCCCCTGCACACACAGCCAGCTGAAGAGCAAGAGAAGCTGCTGCCCCTTTTGGTAACTGAACCTTTGGCTTTTCTCTCCGTTCTCTGTATTTTGGCAGAGCCAGGAGAGCAACCACAACAGTGCGTGTGGAGTTCATGTTTCTCTACATGTGTAGCAAGCACCCTAATTGGAGACCTAGCCAAGCCAGCTTTCCCGTTTGTACTGTTGTGTAAATAACAGACAAGCAGGTTTCTTTTCATTTTGCTCAGRGCAAGCACATTTCTGTCCCTCTTTGTGAAGACAGTTCCTTGGGAAGTCCTTGGGAAACCTTTTGGTGTGTGGCAGCCAAAGCCTCACTGTTCCCATGGCTCCATAAARGGGTTGTCCAAGCTACTGCCATTTGCCACTGTCGTGCTGAGCAGGTCCCTGCAGGCTCCCAGGGCAGGTGACAGTCACCTCAGGAGGTCTGTACACAGGGCTAGTGGGCTCTGTGTTCTCCTGCTGGACCTGTGAGCTCCTGAAAGGACAGTGCCTCTGCATGGCTTCATTCCTTGTGCTTGGCGGGGAGGATGGAGACAGCGCCCAAGGCTCAAAGGAAGGAATTAGTCTAAAGTGGAAAATGTTCTGAATGTGAAGGGAAAACCTCAGCGAAACCATTTTGTTGAGAGAGACAGAAGTCTCTACCTTTGAGTGGCCTCAGTTTAGCTCTTGTTTGCATGTGTTTTTGGCAGATAAAGTTGTGGTGACAGAGAACAGCCCTTGAGCGAAATACCACTGAGAGGTTTGGGGTGCTGTCTTTCTGAAGATAAGTTTCAGTCTCCCAGCCACTTCAGCTTCTTTTCATGATCTGGAGGCTGCCTTAGGCACTGACACTGCTGCTCTTCTCACTTTGCAGTTTTCTGAACACTTGAAATTACTTGATATGACAAACTACTAGAGTGACATTTATTAGACTTTCTTTGTGGTTGTTCATTCTCACAAGGAAAACTGGCTGGTTTATGTTTTTACCTAATGTATTTAATCATAGTGAAATGATTTTGGACTGACTACTGGCCCATGCATGTCTGTGCTCACCATGATCTCTCATGAGAAGGCAGGAGACTGTCAGTGCTTGGATCTAGGCTTGGACCCTCCCTCAGGTGCTTTCCAGCTCATAAATCACGCATCATAAAAGCAATATTATAAATGCTATAAAAAGTTCTATATTAGATCCTCTACTTGCTATCAAACCAGTCAAATTTACCTTTTAGATGTTGTTGTTGAAATCTTTCAGAAGGGACTTCTGGAGCAATACCACTTTTCAAAAATCCAGAATTATTTCCATGGTACTTTTACAGCATTAGAAATTAGTGGAGTGTTACTGAGTTCTATACTCAAGCCGGCCTGGGAAATGAGGATGATATTACCCCAGGCAAAGGGACAGGAAAAGAATTTGGGGAACAAATCCTATGTGGTTTTGTCTGCTGGGAGTTTTTGTTTGTTTGTTTTAACTGTGGTTTGGGTTTTTTTTCCCCTTTTGTTCAAACTATTTTTATCTTTCAGCTGCTGTGTGAATCTGTAAAATACAGCTTGGGGAATCACACTGACTGTTGAAAAAATGCTAATTGTAGGATGCTGACAGAGTAATCGTCCATTGATAAAAATGCCCTCAAGAAAAATCAGTCCTCTTCTATGCTGTGAAGATCTGTGGGGTTTGGCCCAGTYGGAAAAGTTTAATTGCATAAAACCAAAATTTTATTTTGTGAATATTCTCACCCGTATGTCCTGAAACAGTCTTGTCCGGAAAAATTACTGTCAAATACAGCTCCTCTGTAAGGTGCGGGATGGATTGTGCAATTGTGGTTTTCTTCAATTCACAGAAACAGAGAACATCATCTTAAAAAAGCATCAGTTTTGGTGTTTCTGGTTAACACTTGATTTGTTTGTTTTTTCCCCACTAAGACAGTGCTTCTTTGACTTTATAGTACAATTCAGGCAGTGGAAAGAGACCTGAGTACGTGAGGGTTCACATTCAGGTTCCTATCATTTTTCTCTGTGTTAAGAAAAACATCATGAGAGAAGAAACTGCTTCTGTTGCACTGAACCTGTGTATCAGCTCAGGAAGATTTTCAGGCTTTTTTAAATGTCAAATGCTTTTCGGTTACATTCATCATCAGAATTGCTGTGTACTTTCTCAAGCTGTGTAAGGATTTTCATTGTTTTGTCCAACTGGAGATGCTCCAGAGTTAACCATGAATTTCACACAGGAGTCTCTGTGTAAAATACTGATTTAGAAAGAACTGTATTCTTAGCTGCAGGTCAAAGACAGGACTTGAGTGTATTATTTGAATGTAATGGTTTTCAAAACTTCTCTGGGCRTGTCTGAACCCTTCCGGGTCAGCACTTTTAGATTGTCACAACCCTAATGCCATTTGCAAGTTCGGCTCTGAATCTAAGCTAAAGGTTTYTTTGTTGCAGTTCAAGCCAACCATTTCTTGTACTCTTATTTGGCMATGGTTGGTGCTCTTAGACWRWAACACTTTCACAAAATTATTATTTGAATGTAAGTTAATMTTGAAGAGCAGTGAATTGAAAGTAACACATTCTTGCTCAAAAGAGAGGATGCTCTCTTTTATATATATAATATTATATATATAATATAAATATATATATTTACATATATAACAGGCAAATTTAGACAAATGTAGTTACATATAAAAATACCTTGGGCCAACAAAGAAGCGGCACTGAAGGAAATAGTCCAATTTAACTTCCAGATTTGGTAGTCTGGGTTTGTAGCCATATATGACAGGAGCAGGCTGAGCCTGTAGACCAGTGGCTCACAGTGGATGCCACCACTGCCCATTATTGCAGCTGATTTTTATAAACTTACTGTTTCCTTCATTGTGACAATTACATTATTTTCTTTCTGTAAATGAAGTCTCTCTCTGCTTGAGTGTGCTGGGACTCTAYCCCTTACTGAGCACTGAAATGAGGGAATTTTGTCTCCCTAGCCCTGGCAAATCAAACCTTTCCCCAACCTGTGCACAMAGGAGTCTCCCCACAAACTTTTTGCCTCCTGCATTTGTGCTCTTATTCCCTTATATATTATACTATGACCTTTTCCAAGTGATAAATTAGTTAAAAGTCAAAGGTACTGCTTCATTAGCCCTGACTCTAATAATCCTAGCCTTGTGTTGGGTCACAGTTGCTGCTGCTGAGTAATTTTTAGGCCACTAGTGTAGGTAGARAACCATATAACGCTGTTAAACTTGGAAATGAAAAGATATTTTCAAACCATACACTTCACACGTACAGTTTATTTAGTAACACGTRTTCTTTCTCACACATTCATTTTGTGTGAAATGTAATGTGAAAAGTACAAAGAAGAATGTTTAACCAATACTGAAAATCTGTAAATTTCTGAGTGATCAAAGCAGTAACAAATAATGTTTAGAAAATCTACTGTTTTGGAAAGCTCTTCCTCTTGCTCTCTTACAGAAAGCAGAGAAGATTATGATAAAAATCTTCCTTCACTTCAGCTGTGTTCATAATTTTAGTACTAACAAGTTTTAAAATGTTCATATATTAGGCCCACTATAAGATATTTGCAGCTGCCTACTTGCACAGTCAATCATTTCTATGGAAATCAATGGATAGCAAATTGTATTTTCAAAACTGGACCCCTTTCTTTTTAATTTGCCACAGAGAGAAGGTAATTTCCTTTCGCATTTTGAATAAAGGGAATATCTGCCCCAGAAACTCAATTACCATCAGCCTCAGACTATTTTCACAGCTGTGTTAGAAAGGCAAAGAAAATTACTTYATTTTTGTGAAAATGTTTCTGTCTAAGAGCACCAACCATGGCCAAATAAGRGTACAARGAATGGTTGGCTTAAACTACARCWAAGAAACCTTTAGCTTAGATTCAGAGCCAAACTTGCAAATGGCATTAGGGTTGTGACAGTCTAAAAGTGCTGACCAGGAAGGGTTCAGACATGCCCAGAGAGGTTTTGAGAAGCATTGCAGTACAGKCTAGAAGGACTTCTCTAAGGAATGAGCTGGATAGAGTTGGTCCAGTCTCCCAGCTGGGAGAGAAGAGAGTATCAGTTACTCTCTAGTTTTCTGTGATGCAGGGCTTGCTTTCTTAATAMCCCTGCTCCAAGAAAGAATGAGAAGACAGGCAGAAGAATTTCTTACATGTGTTATATTATATCTTTGATAGAAATGTGCTGATGTAGGATCAGAGTTGAACACATTCAGTCTTTCTCTAAATTGTATTTGAAAGGGTCCTTYTGGTTTCCATGGTCAAAACCCATTTTAAAATTGCAGGAGAAAACCATGATGATTCTTCAGCAAAGGTAATCAGGAAAGTTTGTTGCTCAGGAATTGCTGGTACTTGGTTCTCCCTTGGGTTTCTATTCTGGCCTTCATGAAAGAGCAAAAGTGCTGTCCCTCKTAGCAGCCCTGAGCAGAGCATAATGCTTACAGCAGGGAGGATTCACTGCTGTACCAGGCTGGCCAAACTGCCCAAAGCACAGGAGCTCCAACAGTGACTTCTGCAGAGTCAGACTAATGGCTCAATACTGCCTTTTAACCACYAGGATGCCTTCTAAATTAGAAAGGTTATGAATAGTTATTTCTGTGTTTTCTCTTAGCAACACCTTTCTGATCACATAYGTAAAAGGAAAATTGGTGCAGCTATAACAAAAGCTGATGTTAAATGGCTGTGGTCTGGTTAGTCTTCCGCTGGCAAGCCTTTCTCATTTCGTAGATAATGTCAAGACTAATGCTTCTTTTGGTGTCAGTCTGTCACTTTGCTAATGCTGATTCCTTAATYCARCTTTTTTCTCCTTCAACTTTAAAGKGGAGAAAAGTATGGAACAGTTTTGCATTCTCTGGAAAAACATTGTCCTTCCCCCTCTGGCACCATCCCTGCCATGTCAGGGAACAACACTGTCGGTGTCCTGGCAAGGAGCAATTTTCCACTGCTGGCAATCCCATTGCACGGCACAAGGCTTAAAGAGAGGACACAGTTCAATAACCTTTTTCAGGTGYGTTTTCTTTCGGAATTCCTTTGCAGCAAAATAGTAGAAAATGGCATCAAGGCAGCAGTTCAGGTTGGCAAATGTCATCGACACCTGGAGGAAGAGGCTGATGTTCTGCTTCAGACTGCAGTCCATGATCACGTGCTGCTTCACCAGGAACTGGAGGCAGATCCCAAGGTGGACGGGTGTGAAGCACACCAAAAACACCACRAGGTTGATGACAATTACTCGTAAGGAGCCACTTTCTTCCACCTTCTCTTTGGCTTGACTTTTGTGATTCAGAAGAATCCAGATTGTTTGAGCAGAGCAGAAAACCATCACTGCAAGCGGGATCAGAAATCCAAGTGTTTCCACAGAAACAATGAGGGGGACACTCCACGTTGGCTCTGACATGTTGTGAAAGCATATAAGAGTCTCCTTCTTGTGAAACAAGAACATTGGGCTGCTGCAGGTCCAAGCCACTGCCCAGATGATGCAGCAAATCAAGGCAGCCCGCCTCGGGGACTGGTTAGCTCGACCTTCAAACGGGTGCCTTATGCAGATATATCTGTCGACAGTGATGCAGACAATGATGAAGATGCTGCAGTAGATGTTGACAAAATAAAGAGCCTCTATGAAGGAGCACAGCAGCCCGGGGGCTGGGGTCACAGAATAGTGCAGCTTCAGTGGCAGTGACAGCACCAGCAGCGCATCTGCGAGTGCCAGGCTGATCATGTACACCGAGGTCTTGGTCTGCTTCCTCCAAAAGCGGCAGAACACACAGAGGGCCAGGGTGTTGAGAACCAGCCCGAGGATGAAGGTGGGGATGGAGATCCCCAGCTGCAGGGTCCTTGCCAAGCTGTCGATGGCTGTGAAATTGCATTCCCTGCTGTTGTTGGTCATTCCTCCCCTGAAATGACACATAGAGCAGGTTGGAAATCTGTAAGACTCACATTTAATGTCGTGATAAGCCAAACCATGATACCTCCGAACACAGATACTTCTAGTCTGTTTTGGTTTTGAGCTGGACACTTGGTCAGCCTTTGTCTATCATGGAAACTGAAACCTTTCAAGCAGAGAGCTTTCTRTTTCCAATTTGAATGGCCTGATATGTTATAAAGGAAACTGATTCTCAGGGGCAAGCAGTCAGCATCCACTGATTCCCATCCCCTGTACACAATCCCATTCAGATATTGAAGAGGCTRACTCCTTCAAATACCATTTTCAAAACCTCTAAAGACTATTGGCTCTCTTTAATAATTTGTACACCTGTTGAAATTTCCCCAGCACTTATGCTTGTTTCTGTTGCTACACAGAAATTAATGAAATTATGATCCCATATTAGGGCATGTTGATCTGATAGCTGGCATTTTATTCTTATATCTGAATCCGCGTGCATCAGTAGCTTTTACTGATGTGCTTTTACCGAACCCACATTTATTTGATATTTTAGTTTCATACAGGGCTCATATCCAATGCAGTATTTTAAAAGGTCAGCTTAAGAAGACTGATCTTTTATCTAGGTGCAAAATGAGTAAGCATGTTTTCTCACTTGTATTTAACTTTCAGCATTGTTTAAATTTGAGGTTCACACTTTAATTTTTAACTGACTGCCTTAGATAATCCAGCAAAGATCAGCAAATGGAAGGCRTGACATCTTCATAATGCAATTCTTTAAAAAAAAAATTTGTCTTGAATAAACGTTATCACTGTTCTTAAAAATATGCTTTAACAAAACTATGCCTTAAAGGTGCTTTTTTATAACCTCTTTAAATCAAAATCACAATAAGTCCTAATAAAGAAGAAAAATATCAGTAGTTAAAGTTTCCAGTCCAGTTCAGCTGACCAAGCAGCTCAAAAGAAATTTTTGGAGTAAATGAAGATATTTTAAGAAAAGTTTGATCAAGAGGAGAAATTTTAGGAGTAAGTGAAGTTGTTTTAAGTAGAGTTTCATTAAGAGGAGAATCTTTGCTTTGGAGGATGAAAAGTTRCAGTTCTTAAGCACTACCAAATGGAGCTGAACTTTGCTAGAGAAAAAAAAAMCAGTTTGTGAAAGATTTGTGTGTGTGTCTGTGGCAAGAGTAAAATATTTTAAAAAAATAGAGAAACTGAGAACAGTTGTTTTGCTAAAAATYAACTGAGAAGGATAGCCTTGCACTTTGCCAACTCTTATACCATGACTTTTCATAGAAATGCTGACATTGTGGTAGAGGTCGGAGATGGGATAACTTGTGGCAATCAATAATTGATAATTGAAATAACAGTATCTGAACAGAAAATGCTCTCAGAGTTTGACATGCTTGTATCAGTGAAACAATTATTTTCCAGCTCAGACTATAGAAAGAATAGGCCCATAAAACTGAAGGTCCAACCCAATAACTGTTATGAAGTATGAATGTTATTAGGGTGACTGGAAAAAGTTCAATCTACTCTGTCTCTTGAAGGGGAGAGTGTCAAATATGATTAAAACAATCCTGTGACTTTTGAGTCTAAGCTTCACACAGATTTTTAAAGAAAACTGCTAAATAAGTCTTTGATAGCTCTTACCAGACCCTTATCTTTGATGAAGTATCTGCTTTTTCACAAAAGGGAAAGGCTGAGGACTTCAGGCACTTGCATTTSAGTAAAGTGTACTAGAAACAACAGAATAGCACTAGAAAAAAATMGTTTAGAACAAGGGCTGTTCAGTCAGTGGGGAAATGGTTGCCTGAAAGCTGATGACTACAGACATAGTGAATGGGGGTTACTAAGGGGATGCACAAATCCATTGAGACTGTCCTTGGCTGTGTCCCCCCCAGGGACCCCACTGCAGGAGTGAGGGTGAYCTGTTGGTCAGGGGCTGGGTACCACTGCCACCTGCAGAGAACTGGACAGAGCCACGTGAGCTGGGCTTTGTGAACCGAGGAAAYAGCAAAAGGAAAGCTGGATGTTATCAGTGGATTTATGTGTCAGAAATGAGAGCAGAGAGAAAACTTTGGTTTGGTCATCGAGGTGAGGTTTAATCAATCTCTCTGAGTTAGAAACGTGGGGCAGCTGCTTTGAAAATCAGGTTTGTGGTACATAAGAGATGAGAAAGTTACACAAAACACAGAGCTGAGTTGGTGCCGTGTGTAGAAGGGATCGGTGTAGGCAGATACTGCTGTCACCAGAGGATAGGACAGGGAAGGGGACATGGGAATATGAGCTTTAATGTGACCATGAGTGTCCTGTGACCAAGGGCACCTATCTACCTGGGGAAAAAAAATCAGGCAACATGAAATACTTTGGGCTACTGACAACACCTGTCAATCCAGCACCTAGTGGACCTCGTAAATTCATCAGAAAATTGTGCATGATGACTCTTAAAAGTCTGAGGTTTGGTGCTGCTTTATCATATCTCTAGCTCACTGAATGCATTTTCTTCAGAATTCAATAGCACCAARTTACATATAGTGTTACTCTAGAAAATTATCAATTTCAAGAAAAGACAGCCTTTAAATTGCTAATTGTCTGATTATCAAAAACATGATGATTTTTATCATTTTAGTCTCTCAAATCTAAAATTCACATCTTGAGTAATCCACGGGAATTGTTTGCAGCTAAGTAATGTTTTCTCAGAGTTACCCAAAGAACTGTTTTCATTGACAAATAACCTTGCAGTCATTTCATAAGCATCATCRTTACTTCATTGTCCAAATTATTAGTAAAAATACTGATAATACTCATCCTGAAAGATACAGAACTGTAGCAGAGACATCTTTCCTCTAYGGTAGGCACTGATTAGACTCTCAGTGGGTACTCACTAATCATACAGAGCTTTCTTACAGATCATATTTCTTTCATTTGCTTGTGAAAATTTCTGTAGAGATAGTGCGTGCCTCCTACACCCCATGTCCCACTGCTGTGAGTATCACAGAGGAAGTCAAATTACTTCTGTTTCAGTCATTCTCAGATTAATCTCTGCAGATTTTTACTTACCACTGAGTTGTCTTCTGCATGTGTGCAAACAGATTCTTTGCTGGGGTATTCCAGTATTTCTTTCAAATACTGAAGCCAGGGTTAGTGATCTACTTTTCCCAACTCCTTCCTTTCCATCATCTTACGAAAGGTATCACATTTGCTCTTTTCCAGTCTTCTGAGGAAAATTTCTTTGTCCCCAACAAGTTTTTAGAAGGAATCTCCTGTGGCTTTAGGATTGTTTCAGACAACTCCTAGAAAACAAAAGGTGGTATAATTAACAGTAACTGTAATTAACAGTACWCAACAGAGTGTGTYCTTAGCTGGTCCCGCCTCTGTGTCWTCGCTGCTTCATTTATTCTCAGTTTCTCCTGCTGAGGATTTCCCACTTACTGTGAACTTGTTAAACATTAATTGGGTTTACCTACAGCAGGAGCTTGTGGTTTAGTGAGGAGCAAAGGTGTTCTGACCTAGCAAAYGAACAGCAAGATTTTATAGTAATAGCTTCACTAAGTTTTTTTTGCAGCACAGGGGAATTCATGAATGGTTTCCTATTTGCAGCTTGGATCTGAGTTCATCTGGCTCTAGTTGGGATTCACACGAATCTGTATGAGAGCACAGATTTGGGATGTCATATTAAGGGTATTCCTAACCATGAAAGCTTTATTAGCAAAACCATMCTTTTTTATATCTATTTCCTAGAACATCATTCATGTTGGATATAAATTATTCTCTTGTGGATGTACTGGAGAAGAGTAAGATAGTTCAGTGCAATGATGAGCAACAGGTCTCTGTATATCTGCCCCCCTGTATATCCCCCCCCATGTATATCTGCCATATATTTCATCTGTAGCTGAATAATTTGCCATTTTTATAAGTATTTTGATTACAACAGAATAGATTAATATTTAKCATTAAAGCAGAAATCTTTCTTTCTGCTCCAAGTAAAGTGACACTACATACTTGATCTTAYTGTTTGAACTTTATAAGCAATAATCATCTAACCAACTTTAAAATAGTGTCTACAATCAATGCTGCAATTAAATTGTTGGCAAAATAAAAGTCAATAACTAAAATAGGAATTACTTTACCTGAACCCCAGCAAGCAGATCAGCTGCATTGCTTCAGTCCAGGGCATGAGACTGTTTTTTTCATATAGACCGTGCCAAAATACCCAACCACATCCTTCTTTTCTTCTCGTTTTTTTTTTCCTCTTTTTTTTTTTTTTTTTTTTTTTTTTTTTTTTTTTTTTTTTTTTTTTTTTTTTTTTTTGTTGTTTTTTATGTTTCAGAACACTGTGCTTACTTATATAGACAAGTGAAGGTGAAAAAAAAATTAAAGATTTAAATCTTCATCTGTTTCTTCAGCAGTAATCAAAATAGAGTAGGGAGCAATTTGTCTCTGAAGTCAGGGGGTTCACCTGGCCTTTCCCTGGTGAGAGCTTTTGTGAGCTWGTGCTGCCTACCTCCAAATTTCCAATTATTCCTCAAACTGGGGAGGAGCTAGAAAGTGGAAAGTTGTAGAAAAGGTAATAAAAATAGGGTTTCTTCCCCCAGTTTCTGCTGAATTTGCATACTGGAGATCCATAGCTAAGCACTCGGAGGCTTCTGAAAGACACAGCTCCTTACACACATGCAGCTGTTAAACTATTTAAAGGGTATTTTTTCAGTTTTAGCCAGTTCAGGTGTAGGATTCATAACTGCAAGCTGTCAAATAAATGTTTATCTGTGACAGGGGTGAGGTGTATGAAGCAGTAAACTAGTGCCTTACATGTAAGTCACATAGTAGCCAAACATACTTTTCTTGAAATGAGCTTCCAAGGCTTTCTGGAATCTCTCTTGCTAAAGTGGAATTCACTTGCTAGTGCTGACAGCCCCTTTCCTGACTTGTGGACCCACTGCAATCCTTAGCAGAAAAACACAAGGGAAAAAACAACTCTAAGTGACAATTGCAATCTGGCTTTGGAGGTAATTTCATCTTTCTGTAGGAAAAGTAGCATCACCATTTGTACCACAGGACTAGGAGAAGAAAAAAAGCTACAGTTTCCTTCCTGTCTCATCTAAAAATGGGATTTAAATAAAAAAAAAAAAAAAAAAAGCAGAACCCCAACGTTTAGGTAAACCTCCTAAGAAAATTGTGTGGCAGAGGAATTGAAAGCAATATGATTCATAGCATTTGGGAAACCCCTTCTGGAATGGGGAGGTTTCAAGGGCTTTTCCACTTCTGTCTTCTCACAAMTGTGGTCTAGCTCCAGCTCAGYAACAGACTGAAATGAATCTGGAGTMACACAAAGAAASCCAAGMGTGCAACTAAATATTAGCAGAAAACAAATACCCTACAGTTCTGAGTGACTTTTGAACAAGTTATTCTGTGTCATGGTACAGCWGAAATTGGTTGCTTCTTTAATCTTCTAACAACAGGCATACTCCAGACTTAGCCTAAAAGTGAATTTTAATATTTTGTGCTGCCTTCGCTCACAGCACTAGGTTAATTCCTTGTGGTCTAYGGAATTCTCACTTAGTATCAGTTGATGCATCAGAATTAGATAAAAAATCAGCATCTCTGCACACATSAACTGCATGTTTGCTAAGCTGGCAATTTTTTTGTGATACTTGTGGGTTCCTTGCTCATAGGTGACCACATAAGTTTTTGGTGTGCACGTAAATCAGCCKTTTGCAGGTTGGTCTTCTTATTTTAAATGAGGACATCTTCCATCTAGAGCATATTTAAAGAGGGCAAGTTATGAATGACTCAGTCCCAGGCTGTCAGATACATTATTGGCTGAGAAATTAGAGCTTCTTTCCCCCTGTCTCTCTTTGTAGTTTCTCGGGTGCTATACATGAATATGAATATGCACAGCAGGAATTATTTCAGTGRGTCCTTTGTGCTCCAGTGCCTTTATCACTCAGCATTGCTGCTTGATAAATGCTGTATTTTGGGGATCCAGGTGGCTGCACGGCTCTGAGGTTTTCAATGGGAAGCAGAGGGCCTTCAGGTTTTTTTAATTAACCACTAAAATGTGTTGGGTGTATATTTTTTGTGCTGCCTAGTGACAGCAATCTTAACAACTTTATCTGCTTCTCAATACTGTGTTCCAGTTAGCAAATGAATAGTGGCTGGAGGAACCAAAATCCAACTRAAAGGAATTGTATGACTGAAAAATTAATAATGTTTATGGCAAAGATGAGTACGGTTTGTTGGCTGGTTGATTGGTTTTTTAAAGTTTGCTGAACTTTCTCTGTCTTCTATCCTCTTGGTGCCATAAGTGCTGCTCTTCCTAAATCAGGCACCGGCATTTGCCGTTTTCAAGGAATCAAAATCTCTCTAAGAAGAAACATGTTCATACACTGCAAAACCACATTCATTTGCATTAACCAGCATGAATTCTTCTTTTCTCTTTAAGTGGAAAATATAKCATGGCAGCTTTGAGGTCCAGCTTTCGCAAATCTCTAAATTATATGTTTGCGTGTAGTTAATGGCCAGAATGGAATGAGTTGGGCCTCAGATCTAGAATTAGGATGCTCAAATGCAAATTAATCAAAATTTAAAGGAAGGGTCCAATGTGTTTCTAGGCCATTCTGAATGAATGTGTGATTTATTCTCCCAGACAGCTGTAAAATATCATCTCAGATGAGATAATCATCCAGAATAAAATGAGTCAGGAAAAGACATTGCTCAGTAGAGAGCTCGGAGGTAACAGAGTGTCTTGTCCTCATGAAGAGTGCTGGATGCAGTGGAGAATTAGAAGCTGATGAACTTAAACACCTGAGTCTAAGGTGTCTCTTATGCTTCTGATATTTTGGTGTATTTTTAAAGTTTTCAAAGAGTGGCCATAGTAATTTAAGCTAACAAGTCTTCTTCTGAGCTGGCTTGTTTTAAGAGGGGAGGTCCTGGGGACTTCATCTAACTCAAGCTGAACAGCAGAAAAACACTGGAAAGGAAAACTATGCCAAGAGCTCACAATGCTCTCACCTACCTGAAGACATACTGTGATGCCCTTTTTGTCTAAAGAACAAGTAAATGAAAGAATAAGCTTAATTTTCATTGGTGGCTTAAAAATGGTTGTTTGCACTTGGGTTAGAATACAGTGTTTTGTTTATCTGGAAACCTTCTATTTCCCACTGGTGCTCTTTGGGTTGCTCATTACCCTCTCCTCCTCTTCATAAGCTGTCAAAGCCTGGCAAACAGTGAGCTATCTTAATTGTGCAGCTGGGAGCTCTGAATGGCTAAGGGGCTGTGTTTTTGCTCATGGAGCCAGTTTTTTGAGTTCAGGAGATTGCAAAATGTGAAACCAGAAAACTTGAACTGCAGTATTTTATAGGGAACAGCCACACTCARCCTCTTCAAGATGAGGCAAATATTTTTAAAGGCAGCCCAGATGGAACAAAAAGTATAGGTTTTTTCGAGCTGGCCAGCTTTGAGGGTAAATTTATTTCTACATTTGAGAAACCTTAGAAAGGYTTTTTAGGGTTGTGTGATGAGAGCAAAGGAACTGGGCGGTCTGGTGAGCCGCCAGTCTGACACTAAAATGGTTGAGTGAGCAAAAGGATAGGAACAATACTTTACTTTGAAGTACAGAATACCTTCAGCTCTGTCTGACTCAGAAGTTCACCATCAGAACCTCAAGCTTCCAGGGGGCCATCTCCTTAGTGTCTTCAGACACCCACAATCTATAGCTGATGATCTAATGATCAAATGATCTAATTTTCCACAGTTCAGTTTGGTCTTCTAGAGCCAAAAAGGTGAGTTAGACATAGTCAGTGCCAGCCAGGTGCCAGTGAGGACATGTCCATTCCTCCTTTAGGCAGGGACAGACCAGTGGTGTGTGGCCAGAAGCAACTCTGGTTGTGAGCTTAGCAATAGGCCATAACCTTTTCTTGGGTATTTGTAGGATGGAGCAGCCAGTCAAGCTGCRAGTTCAGCTTTGGTGAAACTGTAAGAATAGACACAGAGCTTCCTGTACCCATGAGTTTGGCAGTTTGTCCCCGAGGTTCACCAGCACACCCACCTGTGCCAGCTGGCAGGTCGGGGCGCTCTGTGGTTGCTCAGCAGAGCTGGGCTGCTGCTGGTGAAGATGCTGTGCTCACTGAGCCGTGGCACYGCCAGGGGAAATGGTAGGTGTGCACAAACCCAAGGCCTCAAATGAAACTGCCAGCTAATTTCACAATCAACCAGCAGAAGGAWCTAATGGTAGGAGCGGTGTGGATACAAACCCAGCAGCTGTGCAGAGCACCCCATGGCTCCTAGCACGCCTCCTGAGCACTCAGGCTTCTGTGGGAGCACTTAAATAGGGCATTTATCTGCTCTGCCTTCCCACCCCAGTGCCAGTGTGTGGTTATTGTACACTATTCTTCTTCCTGACACAGGCAGAGATCAAATCAGTGATGTAAAGCTTGCCCATCTTCACCACATGAACACTGATAAGTGGTGTTGTCTAGATTTTTTMCCATCAAAAAACATTTTCTTCTCAGCCTTTGCAGTGTACTAGGCAACTAAACACAAAATAGAAGTTATTTCCTTCGCATTTTCGTCCCACCACGTATTACCTGAGCACTACTGACTGGACCGTCAGTGCAAGTCACCTGGCAGCAGTGCAGGCTGGCACAGGGGATGCCAGTGCWGGGAAGGAGCAGCAGCTGCAGTGCACGCTTGTGCCTCGTACACTCATTCCTGTCCTCCCCGCAGACAGCCCGGCGCCAGGGCTGGGAGCTGCCCCGTCTGCAGGGTTTRTGAACTCTCAATGCTACCACTTTCTGAAAGACTCATTTCTGTTCAATGGTTTGGTCTGAAGAGGAGCCGACTTGTGTGGAAATGGCAATTTTTTCCATTTCCTTTAGCTTTCCTCATCCACCCCTCCTCAGTGTAGGGACTGGCTTTTCTGAAAAGAAAGCCCGAAGCACTCAAGCCTATAACTGCAATGGGTAAGTGTCAAATGAAAATCATGGACTGGCTTAAAAGGATCATTTTCCAGACCTGAGATGTGTAATGAATACATCATTATTCACATCATCTTTGCACTTGGGGTCTTTCCCATTTTAGCGCATGTGCTGCCGAGTACATTTAGTTGTTTCAAGAGCAGTGCACCAATAAGACACCTATCAAAGCAGGTTTGAAAGGATTACAGAGAAGTGGAACCAGTTCCAGCCCCTCACAGCATGGCCAAAACAAAGGTTTGAGTCCCAGGGACGAGGTTTTTCGAGCTGCCAGYTGAGGATTGTTTCTTATGCTGGTATTGCCTCACCTGGGTGATGGCAGTTTCCACACCCATGGCTCTCCTGTCTCTTTGGCTTGGTTTTCCTTGTGGTTTCTGCAGACCGTGGCATTCCTCCATCACAGCCCAGGTGTACTGCCAGGGTGTGCTTGCGGATGTCTCCAGCCCGCGTTCCCTATCCTGGCACCGAGATCTGAGAGCATGAGAACCACTGGCCTAAGTGTCCAGACAGATCCTACCACAGTCCCAGTCTGAACCACTGAGTGACTTATCATGGACGTGCAGCTGAGAAATAGGAAGTGTCCAGGAAGAGATAGTCAAGCAGAAAAAAAAAAAAAAAAGTTCAAGAAAATGCTGGGAGGGATGCGCGCCGCTGCTTCAGCATCACGGTTTTGAGTGGTGCCGGTGCTGGCGGGAGGAACTGCTGCTCGACAGTGCCATCTTTGGGTAGTTCATGCCTGTGAGACGTACAGCAGGCATCAGTGGGAACGGGACTTTTCTTTTGTGGGGTGCTCCCTCTCCCCGTATATGTATATGTATTTGTGTGAGCATCAATATCATACTGACTTATTAACAGTTGTTACATAGCACATGTGGGTTAYTTTATGGGCTTCATTTTGTTGCCATCTCTCCTAATCTGTCCTGGCTGCCAGTTTTTATTCCAGTAAAATAGCCAGCCTTTGAGACAGCTCGCTTTGTTTTATATTGCTGAAACAAATATCACCTTGTGAAGATATGGCTTTGTCTGTTCTCCTCTGGAAAGGGCATCTGAGCAAACTTACTTATTTATTCCAGTGCAGAAATGGTCCTTGCCTTGATGAGAWTTGGCCATCCTTGAATCTGGCATCTGAAGAGGACAGTAATGTGGGCAAATTCAATTAGTTGCAGTTTGTTTCTTCTGTGCATGTAGGTTATTTGCCCTTGCTATCAGCATATGCTTAGTATTTTAAATATAACTAGTTTATCTTGGTCTCCGGGTCTGGGGTGCTGCAGAAGGAGGAAGAAGGTGGGGATGCTGCAATGCACTGCCAGCTCAGCTGGCTCCCAAGGAAGGAAAGCTCTTTCTCTGAGCAAGGAATTCATCTTCCTTTGGTGCAGAGAGGTTGTGCTGTTTGAGCCTAAAGGTGATAAGATACTTAATTCCTTCTGATGTATAATATTAGTCTAGCTGAGTCGATATGGTTGTCTTTGTTCTGGCTGCCTGGCATAGCCCAGTGTCTTCACACAACACTTAGAGAGGCTGAGTGTCTTTGGAAATAAAAACTGCACTTCATTTGCATATAATCATAGCACTTACATTGATAACCTTCCAGCTTTGCACTTCAAATTGAGTGCTAGACATTTATTTGAAATGTTGGAAAATTCTGTTCCCTTTAGCACAGGTATATTCCTATAAATAGCCTGGAGAGAAAMGCGACATAACATAAAAGGGCTCAAGAAAGCAATTTGCAGGAAAATGAAAAACCTCAAATGGATGAAAACCTCTCAAATGAACTACAGCTGGAGTGGCAGAAACTATCACATAATCAGGTGTGATTAAAAAAAAAAASATAACAAAGAGAAAAGCTAAGATTTCAAAAAAAGTCCTAAGGGACAGAGTTTTGGTTACTGAACTATCAGCCTGAGACAACAACTTTTGAATTTCAGTGGACACAGCCTCTGAAAGWCCCAGCAATTATCTGAAGCCCAGAGTGATCTGCCTGCCTGCAGAGGCAGACAATGCATGCATGTTTGCCTGTCTGTGGCAGCCAGGATGCTCTGCACTTTCAAAATTAATTTTTATCACTTTGCATCCAGCTGGGAGTGTGCTGGTCTGTGCCAGGTGGGGAGGCTCCCCTCCAGGGTGACTGACATATGTCAGTAGGGGTTTGTTGTGCCCTGGGCATGGGGGCTTTGGAGGGGTTGGCTAAAGGCCCTGCAYGTGTGCTGGCTAGATAACTCTGTCCAGGAAGGATTGCCTTCATCTCTTGTGCTAGAACTCAGGATTGTCCTCAGGGACTGAAGCCTGAGGTGTTTGTGGTAGGATGAAGGTGTGTGAGCAGAGCACAAGTGCCAGCCTCTGCCAAAAAAACCCCTTTGTGCTGTTTCAGAGGCTGMTCTGCATAAAGCCCATTCTGCCTGTGTTGGGTGGGAAGGGTGRTTGCTGACACCAGGGTGGTTGTACAGGTACTGAGGGTGTGCTGGAGAGGGTTCAGGGCCTCCTCTGGTGCTCAACAGCAGAGGGCAGCTGTGGCCTGGGGAATGTGTTCATCAGCCCCTTGTGAAACAAAGACACGCTGTGGTCCCTTCAGCCCTGGCAGTGTCCTCCTGTTCTGCATGAGGTGTTGTGTTTTCCTCATCTCATGCAAGGGCGGGTGAAAGCAACAGCTTTTGCAGCCAGTGGGAGKGGGCTCTATCTTCATGCTGCCTCTCATAGTTCTCTGACAACTTATAATCAAGAAATTGGTGAAAAAAAGAAGAGTTTTTGCATGAGAAAGAATTAGTATTTCCAGATATTTTTGTAGGCTGTCTACTAACGGGGACTAGAGTAATTCGTAATAGTATAAAGAAAATGGCTGTAATTTATGACTGTATGAGCAGTCTCTTTTAAAGCATTTCCCTACATTATTATAAGTGTTGTGAAAAGTGTTTCTCTTTTTGTGGTAACCTAACCTAAGGCTTTATTCTATACACAGTGAGAGTTATTTCAGGAATGAGAGACTCTACAAGACAGTGGAAGCAAAATTAGTATTTCAAATGGTGTTGATAAGTTGGGTAAATGATTTGGAAAAAAAGGAATTCAATAAGGCATAAAGACACAGGCAAATTTTGCAGATATAGGAATAGCGTTAAGCACAAATATGAGATATGGGTGAGTTTGATATGCTGCAGATCTGAAAAAGAGGATCTGCAGCTTAGAACAGATTGCAAATGGAGCATGGGAATGAAATGGAAGATTGTGCTGTTGTAGGAAARAAGTCAACATGATTATGGAAYAGCAATTGAGGTTGTAGAAGAACTRTGTTCAGTCTTGGGTGCTGAAAGAAAGAAAGAAAAAGAAAGAAACRAATATCTGAAACACAGAAGYAGCTGAGAGTATTTAGAGCACAGATATTGGAGTGGAGAGGGCACAAATAGGTCTTCAAATGCATAAATGGTAGTTAKGAAGGGGGAAGAGAATAAATAGTTTGCCATATCCATCACAGATGGGAAAAGAAATAATGGAGTTACAATACAGCTGGAAATACTCTACCAGTAAATTCTAATTAACCCTTCTACTGCTGAAGATGGATGAAATCAGAAATACCCCTTCCTGTGAGGTGCTATCTAAAGCAGGTTAGAAAAGATTCTGTCAGCTATAACATGGGATTATTGAGCTGGCCTTTAATTAGATGGCCTCTTCCAGCCCCTTCTACACGTGTGTCCTCTCACATACAGAAGACTAAGGTGGATTATAAACAASCTTGGATAACATGACAGCTACATGAATGTCACTGCTGAGGGGAGCAGAGAAGGCCCTGACAGCTTTCACACATGGAGCACAGATCTGTGTAATCCCAGAGTGGCACTAATTCATATCTCGGTATGAGTCCTCYTTATTTTCTGCAAGTGGACAGCAGCCCTTTGCCAGCTGACAGAATCCCTGGATTGCTCCACTCCACTGCCACTTTAGCAAAGGTTTGTTTCCTGATCTCACCAGGGCGCTACAAAGCTGGCTGAAGTCAGGAGTTCTCCCATACCTCGCTGCACTCAGCAACAGAGAGCAACAAAAAATGGGAAAAAGAAAAAAGGGATGTGAAAGGATTGGTGTATTTTCTTTACCCAGTGTTATCTGGAGGCCAGAGTAGGTTGTACTGAAGCAGTCCTTTCTGGGTTGTTGGCTTATCAGCTGGGGTGGAAAACGAGACTATGAGAATTGTTCTTTTTTTTTTAATATCCCTCTGAAGCAGAATGGGAATTAGACATTTTTGATTAAGGTTAGACCCTGCTTGCCATCCCTTCTCCCATGGAAATGAGCAGAGTGAGAGCATGAGCACAAGGGTATTTCAAATGTGCTGAATATATTTCAAATGCATCAAAACTGACACTAATGGATAGTTTTCTTTACAAACATGTTTCCTTCCCCCTTCCCTTTTATTTAATCCCAACTCTGGTTTCCGTCTTCCTCCAAGTCCCTTTTGCTTGGCGTTGAGGTGAGCTGAGGTCTCCCAGGCTACCTGCACAAACAACTGTAGGAGGAAAGAAACTGGCTAAAGTAGGATGAAGAAAAGCATTTAGGAAATACATTTGCAGGTTATTTTTCTCTTTCAGATGTGATAGTCATACTGAAAATGAGTCATTTTAAGTGTTTTTGTAGAYATCCAAACAAAGATGTAAATTTCCAAGAACTCTCCCTTGGGCAGAGCAGCAGAAATCTGCCCCAAACACATTTTCCTGCTTCTTCCCTTCCTCTCCCAGGTGTGCTGGAGTTACTCAGATAGAGGTGAGGTTCCCCTCTAGTGGTTTGACACTTTTTTCAACCCTGCAGTGTAACAGCATAACTTGGGCCTTTTGGAGAACGGTCTTTAGCTTTGGCAGCCCTGGTGTGTGCAGATGTTTTCCATTCAGAGCAGTGTCCAGCTCAGGATTTCCCTGGTGGGCCCTGGCTGCAGTTGGCCCCTTTTGCTCTGTCTGGTGTGATGCTGCATCAAGCTCTGGCAGGTGCAGGGACAGAAGCCAGATTGGATAGAGTGGTTAATTTTACATGTTTCTGTGCACTCATGGAAAGCAGGAATGTCCCTGGTGGGCCATTTTACATAAAGAAACAGTCTCTGGTTTAGGAGGTTTGTAAACTACAGGCTGTGGTAGCCTGGGAAAGTATCCAGTGGTTTTCCATCCCATAAGAACAGTGTTCCAGCTTTGCAGGGTTGTTCCAGGGCCCTGCAGCCCCAATGTTCCCTGGGCTCAGGGGCTGCAGAGAGCCAGCACTGCAGAGAGAGACTGAGACAGCATGGGCTCTGCTGAATTTCTGCTTCCTACAGCCTGAGCACAACGGGAAAAACCCTTGTGGGGAGTAACCTGTAGGGCAAGAGGCTGATTGCTGTGCAGGGARTCCATGCACTTGCACTTTTCCTCTGGCTGCCTACAAATAGCAGATCTGTGCTAAGAGAGGCTCGCAGAAGTTGCTAATACGGTGTAGAAGAGTTAAATTTGAGCCAAGGAAGAAGCTGTGGGGCCAGTGAGTGAAGACGGTTGTTTTCGAAAGACCCAAAGTGAACACAATTTCTTCAGACACTTGAAATGGCAGCTTAGCAGAGAGATT
>NW_026623549.1:718262-719673 GCF_030028575.1 Malurus melanocephalus
AAGTCTACTTTTAGTCTGGAAGTCCCATCCAGAGAATATTACTAAACCTTCTAGTTCGTGCAGAACATCTTAGAATTGGGAGTTCAACAAAAAGCAGTTTATACCAAAAAAATGTATGTAGTAAACTATCAATCCTCTCTGCTAAGAAATATTAGTCATGGGGAATTCCTAATTTCTCTGGTTTTACAAGCTTAACACATCAGGAAATAATTGCATTTTGTTTTCCATGTCTGCATGCAACRCCCACTGTCATTTCTCCTTTGCTGTGTCTCTCCTAGATGTGTATGTGCTTTCTGTTCCTCTTATGTTACACCACTACTTTTCATCACCAACACAGGCAAAAAAGGCAAAAAAATGAGTTGTTTACTCTTTATTCTGATTGATGCATTATTTAATTTTCCACTGGAGACTGAAGTTTGTGTTCACAGTATTTCTTCTGAAATCAGGATTTTAGAAATTATGGAGGATCATTCATGGACACTTGTTCTTTAGCTGTTGTACTTAAAATGAAACCTCAAATAATTTTGTCTTTTTCTGTGATAACTTTCTGGTTGATTGAACTTGCCCAGGTTACTGATATCTGGGGTTTTTTTTTGCTGTTACACAGGACATATATTGAGCCAGATGTGCTGGAAACAAAACGTTTWGTGGCTTAGGCTTTGTTGATCTGTTTCTCCACAAGGTGGAGAAGCACAAGGTCAGATGAAGAGGGTTGAAAGGTGGTTCCTCCTGCATTTTGCAGGTTGWTGGTTGGTAATTTGTCTGTGGAGGTTGGTAATGAAATAGTTCAGTGAGGGACGTTGGTGCTGGAGGAAGGATCTGACCCTTGGAGACTTTGTCCTGCTGGGTTTTCACTCCCACCTGGATAGGTTGGAGAGACAGACTTTGAATAATCACTGTTCCATGTGGGGATGAGGATTCCTGGTTGGGGTTTATTAGCCACTCACCTTTCTCTCTTGGCTGCTTTTGTCTCTTCAGCTGAGGGCTGTTTTGTCAAGCTGTGGCAGTGAAGGGATTTCACTGAACACCAAGACACTCTGAATTCTCAGTGCCCACTTAAGCAGAGGGTGATTAATGGTCCTGTGAAACCACACCAGCCCTGCACTGGGAGAGGTTAGACCAGCCTTTGCTGTCACTGGGAAGGTGGGTRAGGTTACACCAGAATTAGCTGTAAATGCTTTAGAGAAAACCAGTGGATTCTCATGAAACCAAGGCCCTCAGCCACCTATCTCAGCATGGCCTAGAAACACCTTTAATGACAAGACATGACCAGAGGCCTGAGGAAGAGCTCTGGCACCTGCTCTTATCTGTGAATTCACAGAGAAGAGAAGAGAAGAGAAGAGAAGAGAAGAGAAGAGAAGAGAAGAGAAGAGAAGAGAAGAGAAGAGAAGAGAAGAGAAGAGAAGAGAAG